>NC_141040.1:40018750-40176875 GCF_052040795.2 Danio rerio
TTTGTTCAGCTTAGTCATTTTTATTTTGTTAAACCACTGACCTATTTAACGTCTGACCTCCCACTCTGGTTCACTGCACACACGATTCATCTGTCATGAACTTTTATGAATAATACTGTATATGCTCTGAAAATTTAGCAGATTTTTGACTTTGTCAGTATGTTATTTTTAGAAATAGAATCGCTTTTTATGGTTTAACAATTATGTTCACAATTGAGGACTAGAGCTATGAAGTCATTATTCTGCCACTAATTAGTCTTGCATAATCAGACTTTTGACTGTAGGCAAACAATCTGGGCTAAGAGCTGTCCAATGATAGAAATTAATGTCGAGTAACCAACCCCAGTTTTATTAATTTATTTACGTGTAAAAATATTCAGGTACAAAATAGTTGTACTGTCAATATTAGCTACTTTCTATCCACCTTTTTTATGCGCATTTTCATTCTAAAACACATTAACCATTTCAGTATTAGTATTATTATATTATTAATTACCTTCAGAGCTGTGAAGAGCATTTTTACTCCAAGTTTTACGCCTTCAAACACCACCACACGTTCATTGCATGTCAGCATTGTCTTCTGAGGCGCAAATAAATGATTAAATAAAGAAAAGATTCACGCAGCTTCTCCAACCGCTGCAAATTCTGTTTTTACTGTTGATATTTGGCACCAGTTTATCAGGAAAAAACTATTTTGTTCTCTTTGACTAGTTGGATGGAAACGCTGCTTTATGTGCAAGTCTTTTATATGATATTTCAGTTTTATGTATACATTTTATTTGCATTTTATTATGGAAACAGCTATTGACAACCCGTGTTAAAATATAGAAACTGAATACGTTTCGTTTCTAGTCCGAAATATCTAAAATCCGTGGATTGGATCAAGTAAAAATATTATTTTGTTTTCACCTTCGGAAGAAACAAGTCAAAATAAAGAGTTTAAAATGGAGATATTTGGACCGTAAACAAGACAAGATAAAAAGCTTTGTTGCATAAACCATATACAATTCTGTATAAATAATTAAATACAATGAATATCTGCTTAATCTTTAATTAAAATCAGCCTTTAATCCAATGTGCATGCGTATTAAATTCTGTGTACAAACTTGGAACTTTAAACTACTGCACAGTTGACATAACTTTTAGTTGCAGCAGTTTTAGTCCATGCAGAAACATGGTGTGGATATGCCTTTACAAAGAATTAACCGTGCTTAATTAAAGCGAACTAATAGTGAAATCGGTTAATCGTTGTATTCATAATTATTTTGTATTCCTTAGTAGTTTATTGTTGTTGTTTTGTCTTGGTTTTTTTGCACTCTGGGCAAATGCTAGGCTATTTTTTAAATAAACTTTGATTGATACATATTGCAGTGTGAATACAGTTTCACAAGGTGGTTTAAATAGCTCTATTTGACAGTTTTCTGTGGAGTCCTTAGATAGAGAAATTAAAATCTGAAAAAATGTCAACAACAAAAAAACTCAGCATAAATCAGCCAGTTTTTGTTCCATAATTTATAGAAGTGAGGAAGTAGCATTTATTGAATGTATGAACAATAATGTATTTGACTCTATGTATCATGAATCAATGTTATTGCAGGGTTTTATACATTAGGTAAAAAACCTGAAGCAGAATAAAGAGTAAAAATTGTTCTCTCACACACACCTGCCATTATTTACTTGTATGCAATTTGCAAAAATAACGGATTATGATAATGATACAAAATTATAGTAAAACTATCCAGTGAAAGCATTATAGTATGTGTTTTTATATCTGTAAATGTTCCCAGAGATTTGAAGTAGCTCCACCAATGGCAATATATTTAAGGGGTAATTTTAAAGATTGCACTGCTTTTTGGATAAAACTTGAGTAGTCATTAAGGCCTTCTTTCATGGATTCCGGGCTGAAATTATTCACTTTTCTCTGCAGTCTTTTGTATGATTTCACTGACCCGGTATATTCCTGTACTTTATTCACAAATAGGCAACTGTGAGAAGCTTCCTTATAAGCAAAGCTATAAGAGAGTTTGGCTATCAGAATGCAGAGAAGTAAATGACCTAATCTGTTTTCCTTTCTCAACGGCTGCAGAGGGAATAAGAAGGAATAAGAGTTGCATGCTCTGGATCCGCATCTCATGCCAAGTCGGCCAACTATGTCATTATGACAATTTCTGCAAAGCTGTGCTCAAATCAGGATGCTTTGGCAGGCGAAAACTGAGAGGCTAAGTCAGCAAACTGTAATATAACATGGGATGCAAGAAGCAGCCAGTATGGTTGTTTTACTAGACACTTTTATTTTCCAAAATCCTGACCTAAGTTAGCACTCCATCTCTCTTGTAGTGGCATTAGCCAACAGCACAGCATGCATAAAAAAAGATTTACTTTCCCTGTGCTATGTAGCCGTTTCCATTTGGGTTGCATGATATTGGAAAAATCTGATATTGCGATTTTTATTTATTTATTTATTTATTTTTATTCGCCTTTGTGATTAGGGCTTTTTCTCAATATTACGTGCACAAATTTCAGTCTTGCACCCTCAAAGTTTAGAGTTTGCAAGTTTGATCTGGAAAACAACCTCCAGAAAACATGTTGAGTAAATCTTCCAATAAAACTTTGTAAGCTACTTTGACTTCATGCGCATCTACCTGCTTCGTTGTTTTACTATCTCAACAATTGACCTTATTCTTCGCGCATGAGCGGACACATCCATTTGAATTTTTTTTGGGCTCAAGACTTCCTGTCCCATTCACTTCCATTAATTTTTAGATGTTAAAAATGGCTTGTTCAGCTGCTTGTTGTTGCAAACTCATTTTTTTTATTATATTATTCTGCTTTGCCTGTATATTCATGAAACACACTTTATTGTAAAGTAGTTTGACCATTTTTTGTAGTTTATTATTTTTAGTAATTTCTCCCATCGGCAACTAAATCGGAAGTTCTAAAACAACCGCAAAAATGAATTCCGCATTGAAGAATAAGGTCAATAAAATGAAAACATGATATAACTTAACAGACACTAAAAATGTTGAGGTATCTTGTAGCTACATGTTTATTTGACCGTCACTGTAGGCATAATTGTAAAAAAAAAAAAAAAAAACATTTATAAAAAATAAAAAAAACACTGCCTGCTTTAATTTTCTGCAAAAAATACGAAACGTGTCCTGCTCTTTAGCTGAATATCAGTTTCAATATTTAATAATGGCCATTATAAAAGTATAACGTGCAATAAGTTTATACAATATTTGAAGTAAAGGCAAGTGATCAGTCAAATGTGCAGAATCAGTGGACTTAATATGTTAACTTATCTTTGCACTCAGCAGAAACCTGTTACCTGACAAAAAGTAATAGATTTAAAAGAGAGTCGCTAGGTAGTGACAAGATGATTTAAATATCAGGTTTAACAACTATAGTGAGTTGAAATCCAGCGGTAGATCCTTAATGAACTGTCCGATGTGCGCTACTCTCATCTGGGGAGGTGTGCTTAAAGCACCCGCTGACTGCCTGGAGCGCAGACGTGTGCATAAGCTGCAGCGCATGCAAGAGTGTGTGTCTGGTCACGTGATGTGCGTTTTCAGCTGTGTAGTGTGGTCGGAGATCTTTTCAGAAACTTTGTTGCATAAATTGTATACATTCTGTATAAATAATTAAATACAATTAATCTTAGCTACACCTTCAAACATCATTATGGTTATATCATGGTATCTATTATGGTTAAAGTAGCAGTGACTTTACAAAGCGCAAGTGTTCTGTGGCTCCTAGTCAACTATAATTCAGACTCCACATTACAGATCTTGCGATGTGACTATTGCGCATGCGCACGTTGCAGTATTGATGCTGAAACAATGCATTGTGCAGCCCAAGATTTCATCCACATATTTTTATGTACATCTTGTAATATCAAATAAAAAATGCTAAGATGCGCATTGAACTTGTCAGATCAGACAAAATGCACGTAAATTCCAATGGAAAAAGTCCGTTTGCCAAATAAATTCCCGCAAGAGCATCAAAAAAGTCTTATGTTTTTTTTTTTTTCAACCAAACATATAACAGTGTTTCCTCTAGGATTTTTTTCTAGCTGTGGTGGCAGACCTTTTACACAGATCTACCAACTACCTTTGGCGTTATTGCAATAACAAATGGAGAAATTTTGTGAGCACAGTATTACAAGACAAGATCGCATTTATACAATACGAAATAGCAAATCTTTTTGCTTGCTCGCCGATTTTCTCTGTTCGTGCACAAAACCTTTTGCACACCCCCTCAAACTTACACTGCTCAAGCGCAGATCTTCTTGTGCACTCAAAATAAATGCTGCTGAAGTGCAATTTAGCGCATTTATGTAGTGAGTATGACTCCAACATTTATTAGATTTGCTAGGAATAAATATGAATGTCTCCAATAGACCTACAGAGCGGCATTAATGCGGCCTAAAGTAAAGTGAAATGGCTATAAAAGTTGTTGTATGCAGAACCATGGACTTTTATCTACAAACAAATTCAAATTATGGAAACGGTGTTCATCCTTACTGAAAGTGTTTGTTGGCCCTCATGCATATGTCAGTCAGTCAGCACGTAACCTCAAAGGGTTAAACGTATAACACACAGCACTACTACGATTACAGAAAAGTTTGCGCTGTTATAATTAACTTACCTTTTAATAAGTTTTGGTGCAATTATAACTCACTATTAAAAACAACAACAACGACTTAATGTTTTGAATGGGAAGGTGTAATGTAGCCGTAGCAGGATGCATTTTGGTGTGGCGCTCTGCCATGGAAGAATGAATTTAGCGGAAACCATGTATGATAATCAAGTAGGACAAACCAGAAGACTGACCACTTTGTAAATATATCTGAAATGTTGTTTAGGTCATTCTATTATCCCTCTGCCAAAGCCCGTCAATAAAGTGGTTCAGTATTATTATTTGTTGTTTTTCTCACAGAAATGTCTTAAGCAGCTGGGCTACCAAAGAGAGTGTGCTTACGCCATCAAAAGTCATTATATTTCATCTTCATTTTCTGAGGCACAAGAAATGTATTAAATAAAAAAAGGCCTACAGTGGCTTCTCCTTCACATCGAATTCTAGCTTTCTTTTTGATTTAGGCGCCAGTTCATAAGGAAATGGAAGTGATATTTTTGTTCAGTTTATCCCATTGGATGCATACCCTGCTGTATTTGCAAATGATTGATGCTGTTTTCTGGTTTTGTCCATAAGTCTAATTCATGTCTTTGGATGGAAATGTAACTAGTGACCTGCTAATGAGGCCTTTAGAGTGAGTTAATTTGCAAGTTCTTCTTTTTTCATCTCATCTTTTTTTTCTTGGTTGGAAACAGGGTCAAGGCTAAATTGGAAGCAAAACCAACTAACCACAGTTTATGGTGGTTTGACATTATGTATAACTTTGCCTTCTGCAAATTGAACCAAGAAGAGGAAGAGACAATGACTGAGGTAACCTGCATTCATAAGTATCAAATCAAATGAAGGCTGCAGATGAATCCAAGTGGAGAGATGGCAGGGTTAGCATTTGCTCAAATGCCTGGGGTTGTGTGTTGGCCACGTGTGGTTTAAACTTGATTTTTCAAAGAGCTGTGACATTTGTTGAGATTCCATTGAATTGTTTAATGTTTAAAGAAATATTTCACTTCTGGCAAAGGCCCATCTAATATTAACATGCATTTTCATATTCGGTGATAAATTATATGCAAAAGATACTTCTTTTGTTGGTCATCTTCAGCATAGTGTTTGAACCACAATTTCAAAATTTGTGAGGATAGTGCACAGGTTTCCTCCTCAGATGCAGCATGACCTGAAATATATCATGACCAGTGTTTGAATTGAATTGCTTATTCTGCTTGTGTTACAACAGCTCAAAACACTGGATGTACAATAAAGAGGTCTTTACTAATGCAAGTCACTCCAATACACTGCAAACAGAGGCCACACCACATCTGTATATATTTTAGCTGCTGTAATCACTCACCCCCACTCACCATTTGGCTCCTCGTGTGCTGCTGATCTATAACCCAAGTGTGCACGTGCATCTTCCTCTGCTTGTAAACTCGGAAAAAAAAAATCACACTTGGTTTCGGGTTATGAGATCGGCTAGATCAGCGAGGATCGATTGATCCATAAAATGTGATTATCAGCCTATACAGATTTCCAGCGCATCTCTACTTTAAAGTTTAGTTTTTTTTTTTTTTTGCTAAAGATTTTACATAACCACTGTGTGAATGTTAGGAGCAACGAAATTAGTTGTTTCTGATGTGGACCGTATCGGTTTAGTAATAGATCATAACCAGTTATTGAGTATGTAATTTATCTCATATGCGCCATGTAGCAGTAAAATACTATGGCAATGAAGGTGAGTAATTAAAATGCAGAAACTGCACAATTCACTGCGTGTGTTTGCTCGACAGTCACTAACTGACACTAAAGTTGAGGCAGAAGCCCCTATTTCACTGCAATTAAGAAAATGAAAGTAAACTCCATTTTTCTTTCTCTCTCTCACTGGCCTGTTTGATCTGCTGGCATGACGTTTCCTTTCCTCTCGGCTGTTATAGTGATACTTGCGGATCCAGACACGAGCATGTCTGCAGAGTGAGTTTTCTCCACCGCATCTATCAAGGATCAGCTGTGATCGCTGCTGCCGTTTGTCAGTGTCACTTATTGGTGAACAGCGCCAGCGCGTCCTCGAGCAGGCCTTTTTATTCTGCACGTGACCAATCAAAGGTGTTTAACCAATTCACCCGACAATGCTCAAAAAACAGAATAATATTACATTTGTTTATTTGCTTGAAATGCTCATGTTGTTCTCTGCATGTACTTTATTTTTTTGATACATTTAAAAAGTGTTTTTTTAGCAATTCAAATTAAAGGTACAGTACATATATCTGACTGCTTGTATTAAATGACAGAGAGAGAGAGAGAGAGAGAGAGAGAGAGAGAGAGAGAGAGAGAAAGGGACACACACACACACACACACACACACACAAACACAAACAAACAAACAGCATCCACGTGGATGCGCTTGCTCGCTCAGGAGCGATATTGTTAGACTGTGCGCCCGCTCCCTTTCAAATTACACTGATTACCGACCGCTTCCGCACTTTATTCGGAAATGTATTCCTGCACCGCAAGATATCTGGTCGGCTTCCTCGGAAATGCAGACCTCTTGTTTGTATTTACACGCCTCCCTTCTCGATTGGTTGAAACCGGAAACACTGTCAAACTGCAGGTCACTTTTTTATTTAATACTTGTCTCCTATTTAAGTGCATTGTTTTTTATGACGGTATAACGGTATAGAAACTGACAACGTTGCTATTTTTAAATCCCGCGGTATACCATATTACTGTATTACCTCCCTAGCCTAACCTCTAGTAAATGTAACATTCAAACATCATCCAATATCATTAAAAATGATTGTTTATTATTTTTATTATTATTGTTAATATTAATATTATTATTTAGTTATTCTTTATCGAGTTAGCACGCATGTAGGCATGCCTACAGAGTAACAAGAAGTATTAGAGAAGTATTGACATTAAGCATGACATCTGGTCAGAAAATGGATAACCATTTTCAAGGTATACCGGGGTTTGAAAAAGTCAAGGTTTTAAAGTTTTCAGAATTTTCAGCTATACTGTTCCTAAGGTATGTGTACGACTGTTTATTTAAGCTTTTTTGTTTTTGTTTTTTGGACATCAATTCAATTCAGCTTTATTTGTATAGCGCTTTTACAATGTAGATTGTGTCAAAGCAGCTTCACATAAATGGTCATAGTAACTGGAACAGTGTAGTTCAGTTTTTAGTGTTTAAGTTCAGTTCAGTTCAGTTCAGTTTAGCTCAGTTCAGTGTGATTTAAATAATTACTGAGAGTTTAAACACTGAAGAGCAAATTTATCGATGCGTAGCTCTACCAATCCTGAACCATGCGAGCCAGTGGCGACAGCGGAGAAGGAAAAAAAACTTCACCTGATAGGAGAGTGAAGAAAAAAAACCCTGAGAGAACCAGACTCATTTGGGCACGACCATTTTAATTTCTCCGCTGGCCAAAAGTCTTGTGCAGAGCTTCAGTCACCGCGGTGGAGGCTGGAAGCTGGCCTCAGTGAAGACTCGTCTGTCCCTGGAGCGTCGCTGGAATCAGACTCATGTTCTCCACTCCTCATGACCATCAGCGCAGCAGCAGCTCAGGATATGGCCTGGTCCCGGATATGGAAACCTTGGGATCATCTCGTCGCTGGTCTTGGATCCAATCAGTGACTCCGCATAATCTGAGGACCTCGGTATGAGTATCCACAGGTGGAAAAAGAGGATAGAGAGAATAATTAGCGTAGCTGCTGTTCATAGTGTATATAAGCAAGATGCAGAAGCCAGTGTGGAACCCGCTAGGTGATGCATTGAGTGTATGCTTTACTAAACAGATAGGTCTTTAATCTAGTTTTGAACTGGGAGAGTGTGTCTGAGCATCGGACGTTATCAGGAAGGCTATTCCAGAGTGTAGGAGCCATGAAAGAGAAGGCTCGACCTCCTTTACTCGATTTTGCTATTCTAGGTACTACCAGAAGCCCTGAGTTTTGAGATCTTAAAGAGCGAGTTGGATTGTAGCGAGACAGAAGGTTGGTTAGATAAACAGGAGCTAGATTATTTAGAGCTTTATGGGTGAGAAGTAATATTTTAAATTCAATACGAAACTTAACAGGCAGCCAGTGTAAGGAGGATAAAATTGGGGTGATATGATCATATTTTCTAGACCTGGTAGGAACTCTGGCTGCTGCATTTACTAATTAAATGTACTAATTAAAGTTTGTTATCAGTAACATCAGTATCTCTAGCAGAAAATATGCCATTTTAAGTTGTAAAAAAAAAAAAAAATCAAAATTAAAACAAATATAGACAGCATAAGTCAATGATTTTTTTAATTATTTAGCCTGACATGTTTATTGTTACAAAATCCTTTAAATGTTTCTCAAAATAAAATATATTGTTCAAAAGGCAACAAATTTTATTTATTTTTTTAACCAGACATTTAAAAACAATATATGTTAGAGCATTAATCACAATATCGCAATACTGTGAAACCGTATCTAAAGTTATGAATCTTATACCGGCCCAAGTCTAATTGACAGGTAGCATTATTGTTGCATTTAAAATAGTGCTGCATAATACAATGAAATAAGCTATATTTAATTGATGAGTGTTGCAATAATAATAATTAGCTTTATCTTTTTTAAAAATCTTTTATTTATGGAATTAACATGCTTAAACAGGATTTTTAAAAAAATCTAATTAAATTTAATTCAGATTAAACAAAAACTAGGTCAAGGTGCATCCAGTCACTGCTGCGGACCATCTTTAAGCTGATAAAATCAGTGTGAATGAAGCACGATACACATTCTTCATCATCACTATGATGGCCTGAACTGGTTTATTTAGCCTTTCTTGATAGATTCTACCCGCAAAACAGTTCTACAGAATATGCAGGCTACAGGAAATTTACTTTGATGCTTACAGCTGTATCACAGTTGTTTGTATAAATACTGTGTGCCCAGAGGTAACCAGTCTAGGTAGGGATGAGATCCTGTCAAACATGCTGACCTATTGCCTGTGTTTTCCATGCTATCTCTGTCATGCATGGCTGTGTAAATACCCTCTGTCAACAGAGCTTCTGTGTGCTCGTGCTGCTGATCACATTCTTCTCAGACTCATGCAATTCTCACAGTCGAATTTAGCACTTTTTTTCCTTAGGCATTGTCTCTAGTGTGATTCACGTTCCAAGTCTCTGGAAGTGACTGGGAGATGTTTGTGTCTGGGTGTTTGTGCTAATGATTGGGTAGCTGAGAAATGCACATTTGCTGGGACATTGTTATTTTTGTTTGTCCCGAAGTTTGGTGGACACCACAACTTCGCTTGAATACGGTCATTCCACAGCTTCTGGGAAAGACTTGAAAGTACTTTCTCTGTTGATATAATGATGATATTTAAGTTTTAGGCTTCGTCTCCATGAAAATACCTAGTGTATTTTGATCAAACTTTGTTTATAGACTGTGCTCTGCTGGATTTTTGCCCAGTCAATTTGAAGTTTTTGCTCAACAAAGACGTCAAACAATGGTGGCTGTAAAGGGCAAGGTCTAGATTTCCACATGGTTCTTCACTGGTATTGGAGCGGAATGTTTATTCACTCTTTAAAGGTCAGAATGAGCTATATTAGGCATTTCATTGAACATTAAAATGGTCAAGTTAATTTAGATCTTCAGATAGCTTTAAAGGGATTGTTCAACCAAAAGCGAAGGTTATATGTTGATTTACTCACTCTCAAGCAGCAGATTTGATTTATTTTTTTAGTGAGTAGAACATTAAAGATGACTTTATAAATAAAATATAAATCTTTGTTAAAATTGCAAACGTTTGAATTTTTTTTTTTGTGCCCGACTGGATTAAATTTACTTGAAATCTTGGTTACAGGCCTTCAAAACGCACAAAAAAATTTAATCTTTTACTCTATTAGAACCTATTAGGTCCTGTTATATCAATCCCAACATAACATTGCAGATCCTGTAATGTGACTGGCATTTTTTTAATTTATGCACATCTTGGTGTTTGCATCAACTGATAAATAAATAAATATATATATTTATATTTTATATATTTTATATATATATATATATATATATATATATATATATATATATATATATATATATATATATATAATTTTTTATTTTTTTTTATGCGCATATCTAAAATGCACATAAAAATAGGTGGATGGAAATGTAGCTACAGATAACCTTTATGAGTTTTACAGGTACTGAGATGTGTTGTTGTCTCTGCAGTTGAGGTGGTGGTGGAGTATGAGTATGAAGCCCTCCACGAAGATGAGTTGACCCTCAGGCTTGGAGACATCATCAAAAACGTACGACGCATCGAAGAGGAGGGATGGATGGAAGGAGACCTCAACGGCAAACGAGGCCTTTTCCCAGACAACTTTGTAAAGGTACTTTCAAGAAAGCCTTTTTTGGCTGTTAATAAAGTGATGCAAGTAAATAATGGTGGTCAAATAATAGGAGTTAATATAAAGGTGTAAAGAAGTAACTTTTAAAGAGCCCATATTATGGGTTTTTGAAAATTCCCCTCCATGTAGTGTGTAACACAGCTCTAAGTGAAGTGAAGTATCCAGCTAAGGCTTAAATCTGTTAGTGTACAGTGTTTAAAACGGTTGATTCATCTATAAAAGAGTCGACTCATAGTGCTTCAAACGAGTCGCCTTGATACCGAGTCATTAGGTGTTTCGCCATGACGTACGAACGAAACCAAGTTATTCACGTGCACGCGCAAACCCGGGAGATTTTAAACCTGAGGCCCCGCCCTCTGACGCAGTAACGCAGACACACACACACACACACACACCCACAAACACACGCACACAAACATGCCGGTCGACTGAAGTCACACTGCAGATGGATATTAACGAGGGTCTACCCAAAGATGAAACCTCAGCATTATAACCAAGCAGTTGGAAACTACTAGAAACTTCTGCAAACTACATGCTACAAAGAATACTTCATCTGCGTTTGTTAAAGGAAGGATCAGTAAAGAGTAACTTACTGATGGACGTCAGGATGGGTTTCTTCCTCCATTTCTCAAGTGTAAGTACGTGCGATTAAAGTTGTTGCCTCGTTGACTCTAGCTTGCAAATGTATTTAGTTGTGATTTGTTACTTGTAACCGCGTGTACTCTATCAGGTTAACTGGCTATATTCTCTTATCGCGTGCTGCTTTGTTTACTCGTGGACGAGGGTAGTGTGTGTGTGCGTGCGCTGTCGTCCGGAGGTGTGTGTGTGTGTGTGTGTGTGTGTGTGTGTGTGTGTGTGTGTGTGTGTGTGTGTGTGTGTGTGTGTGCGTGTGTGTGTGTGTGTGTGCGCGTGTGGACGATGGCAATGTGTGTGTGTGTGTGTGTGTGTGTGTGTGTGTGTTTGTGTCTGTGAAAAGAGCAGAGTGAGACAAGCTTGGATATCTCCTCGACAGTTTTTGGAGTTTTTGCTCAATAAAATAGTTAATCGTCTGAATTTTCAAGTCCATCGACTGTATATACATTGACCCACTGGCAGCTAAAATCCACGCCTACAATATAGAGCGTGTATGAACTGTGATTACTTTTATATTGCTGATTAGCTGTTGTGCATTTTACTCTCTGACTGAAGGCAGTCAACCAATCGCAACAGGCTGTCATTGGTCCAATCAGCGCAGATTAGATTCGCGCTAAGGAGGGATTTGGGAACAAATGAATCACTGGACGATTCATACGGGAGTCGCTGGGATAATTAGGTAAAAATAAATGCAGATTATGAGACCATGAAAGTGTTTTTTGACCTTGCATGCATATGAGACTGTTGTTGGAGACCCTTACAACCAAGATATGACCCTATTTCATGTATAATATGGGCTCTTTAAATTGAGTTTAATACCTGACCATGTGTCTTTACAGTGTCATCTTCAATTTGTGTACATCTGAATTAGTTGTTACCGAGGCTGTGTGAGGAAACCCACATTAAAGTCGGTTGTGATGGCAGATCAAGTCAAAGGCAGGAAATTATTGCTTTCGTTTCCTTGCGGAGATCCTTTAGTAGGGTGTGAGGTAATCTTCCACTCCCTTCACTGAACTTTGTTCCCGGAAAGATTTGATAGTCGTGCTTTCGGGAGAGGAACATGGAAAGCGAGCAGGTAAAGAGCTCGTTTTAGTTTCTGAGTGTTAGTTTTTATACGAGTTAGATCTTGTTGTTGTTTTGTCTGGAAGGCATGTTACCGGTATTGTTATGTCTTAAGGTGGTTTTCTATTGGTTTAGTTTCTCATAACATGGCACTTGATTTGATTGCTTGTTCCGCTGAATCACCAGACAGATCGCAGATAGTGCAGGCACTTAAAGGCCACAGAAAAGAAAAGGTTTAGAGATTTTTTAAGGCAAACTGTAATATTTCATCAAATTAGTTTTTAAACGGCTATTACAATTTTTTTTAATTAATTGAAAATCTTAAATGAATTTGAGCACTGATGTTATATGAATTATTATATTATTATTATTATAGACATTATTATATGAAAATGTAACATTTACGATTTAATATGTTATATAAAATGTTACAAAGTATTTCATACTCTAAAACAGTGGTTCTCAAAGTGAGGGTCGGGACCCCTTGAGGGGTCGCGGAACAATGAAAGGGGGTCGCCTGGTGATTTCCAAAAATCTACTTAATATTATTAGACCATAAGAATTACCATATTTTATCCATAACCAACTGAAGAGAAAAAAAAACAGCCGTTTATAGTTACTATAGTAGCTTATTTACTTGTTCTATTGGATTGCGACCCCTGGGGTAAATACATTATTTTAAAAACAGCATTAGAGTCAGATGCAGCAGATTGATTTTATAACACCAGGTTAAACTTTCTGGCCCATTTACAGCACTGAAATACATTTAAAAATTTAAACAAAGAATAGACTTTGGTCTATTGGTGTGTGTGTGCGAAATTGCATGCAAGTTTTCTGTATTTATAACCACCTCAGGGGATATTGGGGGTCGCGAGTCACTGGTATTGTTATTTTAGGGGTCGCGTGCTGAAAAGTTTGGGAACCCCTGCTCTAAAACTGCTAGAAAAAGACCTAGTTTGTCACTTGTGTGTCATATTTGACTTTATCTCAAAAAATTTAGCTTTTGGTAATATTTAACTTTTATTACCCATTTTTTAGCTTATGTTTCACAGTAATTAAAACATCATAATCAGAGGAAATATGACCAATGTGGCAGTATTTGATTTCAGTTAGATGAAAAATTTCAACAAATAGTTCTTTCTGTATCACAAAATTACAATATCAGCCTGCCTTCTTAGTTCAAAATCTTTAGTTTTTAAGGTTTTAAATTTTTCAGGGTGTCACGGTGGCGCAGTGGGTAGCACGATTGTCTCACAGCAAGAAAGTCACTGGTTTGATCCCTGGCTATGTCAGTTAGCATTTCTGTGTGGAGTTTGCTTGTTCTCCCCGTGTTTGCGTAGGTTTCTTCCAGGTACTCCGGTTTACCCCACAGTCCAAAGACATGCGGTATAGTTGAAATGAAATAACTAAATTGGCCGTAGTATATGTGTGTGACGGGCGACGCAGTGGTGCAGTAGATAGTGCTGTCACCTCACAGCAAAAAGGTCGCTGGTTCTAGCCACGGCTGGGTCAGTTGGTGTTTCTGTGTGGAGTTTGCATGTTCTCTCTGTGTTTGCATGTGTTTTTCCCGGGTTCTCTGGATTGTCCCACAGTCCAAAAGACATGAGGTACAGGTGAATTGAGTAGACTAAATTGTCTGTAGTGTATGACTGTGAATGAGTGTGTGTGTATGTTTCCCAGGGTTGTGGCTGGAAGGGCATCCGATGCGTAAAAACGTGCTGGATAAGTTAGCGGTTCATTCCGCTTTGGCGACCCCCAGATTAATTAAGGGACTAAGCCAAAATGAACTAGTGCTGAAAGTAACATTTACAAGTTACATTTTTTTTAAAGTTACTTAAATAGTATTCATTTTTAAAAGTAATGCATTACTTTACCTGTTACATTACTTTAAGACGTTACCCTCAACACTGGTTGTTATGATAATAAATTTTGGTACCAATCGGATTTACCGCTAACAATTGGGATCTGTTAAGCACGTTCTTAAACTTTGTTGATTGGCCATTGTGTTCTTGTGCTCAACAGAATCCACTCAACAGTGCTCAAATGTTAGCACTTTTTTAAATTTCAATTTAAAAAATCATTATCGAGACAACTAGTTTTTACTCATTTTAAATGAGTGGTTTGAACAAGCAGCAAAATTCATTTTTGAGTGCACTTAGAGCATTTACTTTGTGTATTAAGATTTAGTTTTTATTTGTTTATTAATTTAGCTGTAAAATTTTTAGAACATTTGTCATTTCATGTACTGATTCAGATGGTGGGACTCTTATCGTGCAATAAAAAAATATCGCTGTTAATCTATTCTCAAAGTTGGTTTGGGAGCTGAGTCTATTCTACGCAAGCTATGATGACTTTCATCTTGATATTTTAGCGCGGATGGATACCTGACCGGTGAGCCGTCTGACAAATAATTGCCCTTCTGAATCAAAACAGCAGGATGCCCGACTTAAACTGCAGTTCAACAGTTTCACTTTAACTCATGAACATTTCATTCATACCCCCGTAGTGGGCTAGTGGTTGGGTGGGTGTGGGTGTATGTGCGCGCGCAGTCCTTTACTGACAGCCGTGTGTGTGGATCTTGTCAGAAAATATGACGAGAAGTCCTACAATGACGGTAATAGTTTGATCGCAGTGTTTACTTCAATAATTCCACTAATATATGCAATCTCCACTACTTAGTTCCTTTTATCTTTAGTTCAGTTATGACTTTAGTCAGATCAAGGTAATCAAAAATTGCTGTTTCGACTTTATGTAGGCCTACAGTTCAAAATTCATGTTTAACTGAATAAACAGTTAGCAAGCACAAGTACATCCTATTGAACATCATATATTTTTATCACCAATTATCATAGTAGAACAGTTTCTCAAGCTGTTTGTGATGCATTTGGAAACAGGAGATGAACCCCTTGTCTTATGCGCCACCTGGCTTGAGAAACCTGCTCTCAAAGACCTAATTTTTGAGAAGCACACATATTCTAAATGCCTTCGGGAGAATTCAAATGAGCCATTTTAATCTAGATTAATTTCAAAATTCTAGACAAAAAAATGATCTATGAACACCTAATATTTATATATATATATATATATATATATATATATATATATATATATATATATATATATATATATATATATATATATATATATACATATAGATGTATATATATATTTATATATACATATAGATATATATGTGTGTGTGTGTGTGTGTGTGTGTGTGTGTGTGTGTGTGTGTGTGTGTGTGTGTGTGTGTATATTAGGGCTGTCAAAATTAACACATGCAATATGTCAAAATTAACACATGTAATAAATATGGCTGTCAACATAGGATCTTGATGGTTTATTGTGGGCATGTTGTTTACATGAAGAAATCTGTGTTACAAGTTAAACAAATGTATGTATGTATGCATGTATGTATACATGCTAGTATGTAATATACATGTATAATATACATAGTAAATACACTCTAAATTGTTTTTTTGAAACGGGAATAATCATCAACACAACACCAGACACAAACTTCAACACTTTTGAAACAGACGATTAAGCAGATAAACACAACACACTGTTTTTTTTTTTTTTTTGTACAACACAACTTTATTGAACATGAACATATGATTGTCTTTCCTTCTCTAAATGCAGCTTCGGCCATCTTCGACCATTCTTTTCCATCTCCTCACTTTCGTTTTCTTTCACCGCCTCCTCTTCCACACTGCAGTTTCTTGGCCTCCTCCTTCTCCTCCTTTTCTTTTTCTCTTTCATTTCTTCCATGTTCTCCTCTATTTCAATGTCTTTCATCTCTTTCTCCTCTGCGTTCTTTTCCATCTCCTCACTTTCGTTTTCTTTCGCCGCCTCCTCTTCCACACTGCAGTTTCTTGGCCTCCTCCTTCTCCTCCTTTTCTTTTTCACTTTCTCCTCTTCCATGTTCTCCTCTATTTCAAAGTCTTTCATCTCTTTCTCCTCTGCGTTCTTTTCCACCTCCTCACTTTCATTTTCTTTGGCCGCCTCCTCTTCCACACTGCAGTTTCTTGGCTTCCTCCTTCTCCTCCTTTTCTTTTTCACTTTCTCCTCTTCCATGTTCTCCTCTATTTCAATGTCTTTCATCTCTTCTTTCTCCTCTGCGTTCTTTTCCACCTCCTCACTTTCATTTTCTTTCACCGCCTCCTCTTCCACACTGCAGTTTCTTGGCCTCCTCCTCCTCCTTTTCTTTTTCACTTTCTCCTCTTCCATGTTCTCCTCTATTTCAAAGTCTTTCATCTCTTTCTCCTCTGCGTTCTTTTCCACCTCCTCACTTTCATTTTCTTTCACCGCCTCCTCTTCCACACTGCAGTTTCTTGGCCTCCTCCTTCTCCTCCTTTTCTTTTTCACTTTCTCCTCTTCCATGTTCTCCTCTATTTCAATGTCATTCATCTCTTTCTCCTCTGCGTTCTTTTCCACCTCCTGACTTTCCTTTTCTTTCGCCACCTCCTCTTCCACACTGCAGTTTCTTGGCCTCCTCCTCCTCCTCCTCTTCTTTTTCACTTTCTCCTCTTCCATGTTCTCCTCTATTTCAATGTCATTCATCTCTTTCTCTTCATTCTTTTCCACCTCCTCACTTTTGTTTTCTTTCACCGCCTCCTCTTCCACACTGCAGTTTCTTGGCCTCCTCCTCCTCCTCCTTTTCTTTTTCACTTTCTCCTCTTCCATGTTCTCCTCATCCTTTGGCTTCTCTTCATTTATGCTCTCTTTCTCCATCTCCTTCTGTTCAATCACCACCTCCTCCTCTTTCTCCTCCACCCTCTCCTCCTCTATTTTCCTCCTCCAAAACTCCTCCTCTGACAATCGGCTGTTAATGTTTTTCTTTTTTCTCTTTCGCTTCCCTTCCTCCTCTGGCTTCTCTTCATTTGTGTTATCTTTCTCTTTCTCCTTCCCCTCCTCCAGTTCAATCACCACCTCCTCCTCTTTCTCCAAAATCTCATCTTCTTCTTTTGTCACTTTCTCCACCTTCTCCACCACCTCCACCTTCTCCACCACCTCCTCCTTCTGTATCATCTCCTTCTCTTCTTCCACTTTCACCATCATTTTCTGATAGACCTCATTCTCGTAGTCTGTTAAAAAAAAACAATTGCAGTTTGCACATAGTACACAGTCAGTTTCAAGGAGAGGTTAAACTCCAGATAAAGGAGAGTGTGAAAACAGTTTATTTCTAACATTATAGTCTTTAGATGCAGTAGATAAAATGTTTAGATGCAGAAACCATCATTTACCATCAGAGGATGAAAGTTGAAACGACTCATTTCTTGGAGAGAAGCAAAACCATTTTAGGGCAGCTCTGATAAAAGAGCCAACCCTGCTCTTCTTCTTTTTCTTTTTTTGCTTCTCCACCTTGTCCTTCTCGTCTGTTAAAAGAGAAATGGTTGCACAAAATGTATATATTAATACATAAACATTAAGAAGTTATTGTAGCTAAACTAAGGTTACCACAAATTCACCATTTTTTTGCTGCACTAAACGTACTTTAACTATGAAATTTCCCATTTTTTTGTATTTTATTATAATTTATTTTAATTAATTTTAATAACATTATATTTTTTTATTTTCACGTTAATATAACTGGTCTGTGCACCAAACAATCTAAAAAATGCATGTTCAGTGCACTTTTTTAAAGTAGAAATTAAATACTTCAATTTAACAAAGGATTTTAGACTAAAGTTGAATCAGACAAGCTGAAAATGAGATGCAACATTCATTTACACAAAGCATTTCATTAAGATGCACTTGAATGCAATAATAGCCTAATAATATTTGAGAAAATAAATACCAATTCATAAAGGGACCGCAATATGTAACAATCACTATTTCAGCATATTCTTTTTCTACTAGTCATTAGCTGTGTAGCACAGTAACTTTCAACCATTTTTGTAAATAACAGAATTTAACTGTAATATGAACTGTATTTTACTGTAAGACATTTAAGCAGTATGTTACTGTATTTTAAAGTTGCTTTGTGAAAATTACTCTATTACAGTGAAGATATACATACAGTTCTGTAAATACATATACAGCTAGATAAATAGTGCTGTAGTTGTAAATACAGTGTTTACAGCTGCAATTGATTTTCTGTAAGTTACTGGCGAACTGCTGCAAGCAAGTTGAAGTAGATTTTACAGGAATTTGTTAACAGAGCTCTTTACAAAAACAGAAATTCAACCAGCTGTCTATTATACTGTACACACATTTACACTGTACAAACATTGTTTTTTAACAGTAAGTATAATATTATGTCAGGAAAACACTGGATATTCATATCACAATGTAAATATGACTCACTATTAGTGCCGTTCCCAGGCCTTTCTTTGCCCTGCTGCGCTTTTTTCTGGCGCTTGGTGATCTGGCAAGAGATTTCAACTTCCATTTTCAAGTATTAAAACGCTGAAAATCCAAAGACACAACTTATTTGACTCCACTACAACAAACCAACTAGAGATTTTCTGTGATGCAAGGCTTCAAGAACACTTTAGAACGCGTTCTATTCTCAGAACATGTCACTATGGCAACGAGACTAAAGACTAAGAAATGTTTTCTTTTAAATACTTATGATTGACTAAATGTCCAAATGAAATAAAATGAATAAAAAACTTGCTGAATAATTGATTTAGGGGGCCAAAAGCTGTCTTAAATAGACAATCAATAGGAAATGTATATAACTGTAGAAAATGAAGCACAACAAATGAAACGCCAAAGGTTTTTGTGAAACTTAAACCACAAAAGTGACATATACTGATACTGATTGAAATTATATATAATAAATTAATTTGAAGTATTCAGCTTTAATGTTAGCATCCAGCAAGACATACTGGAAATATAGATGCCATTCCCATAAGAAATAAACACTGTTGTCATAAATGTTTTCGAACACTAAAGGACAAAATCATGTTTGGTGTGCAACATTAACTTGCAGAAAATCAAAAATCTAAAATTAATGTAAAGTATCATCTTTCAACCGAAAATACATTTAAATAAATAAAAATCAACAAAATAATTCAGAATCAAGGGTAAAGTGCTGAACAAATGTGCAGGCAACATGCATTGAAATGTAAACCAAAAATAGTTCAACTTATGACCCTGAGTGATTAATAAATAAGATACAAAATAACTCTTAATTTACAGAAGTATAGACAGAATGTTTTATATTTAATTGATAAAAGTGCTTGACACATTTTCTATTGTTATATGTCTATTTTTTTATAAAAATAAGTTAAATCAACAAAAAAATCTTGTCTCACATTTTTTTTTACAGTGCAGCTAAAACTGTTTCTATTGCAGTTTTGCAGAACAATTGCTTTCTCCAATTGCCTGAAAAACCACCTCTTGTGAGTCTAAAGTGTATGCGATTAGGAGTTTTTGCCAAATAGACATTTCCTTTGGACATGTTTTCATTTCATAATTTCAGTTTGTGCAACTGTAGGGTAATGCTAACAGAGCTACAAGAGACTACACAGTAAAGGTTTTTAGTCTTGTTGGTAAAAGGGAACTAAGAGTTCATTAAGCTTGAGGTGGATAGAAAAAAATAGATTTTCATCATTTAAAGGTGTGATAATATTTGTCATGGAAGTGTGCAGCATCCACTTGGACAATGCGACGGCAGCTACAGGACAACATTCGCTCATCACTCACTAGCTATTGGTGGCGTGGAGAGACAGTGATTGAGCCAATTCGATGGATGGGCATGATTGGGAGGCCATGATGGTTGAGGGCCGATGGAAAGAATTTGGCCAGGACAATGGCGTTACACCCCTACCCTTTTAGAGAAGTGCCATGAGATTTTTTTATTTTTTATTTTTATAATTATTTTTTAGGGGTTTTTACCTTTATTGGGATAGGACAGTGGAGATTTCACAGACAGGAAAGTGTGGGGAGCAGAAATAAGGGAAGGATCGGCAAAGAACTTGGAGCTGGGAATCGAACTCATGTCGCCTCGAGCACCTTGGTGCTATGTGTCGATGCACTTACCACTTGGCTATTGGCATCGACAGAAGTGCCATGGGATTTTGAATGGCCACAGGATCTCGGTTTATTTCATACAAAACACAACTAGCACATTTTTTGTAACCTCAAAATCTGACTAGAAGCCTTCACTCGTATTCTATTAGTCAGCATTTTGATGGTAGCAATTTGATTCCGTTTTTAAAAAATCAACATGATTTGGATGTTCTGGTACGAGTGAAATGTTCTTTAATTGGTCATTTACAACCGCTACCACTTAAAAAAACATATATTTTTCATGGTATATACAGGAATCATGGAGTTAAATTCAATATCTCTCAAGACATTTTTATAATCTTTCCATACATTTTAAGACCTCATTGCCACTTCAGTTTTTAACCAGTAACATTGGAAACATTTTTAACTTGCAGAACATGTCTTAAATTCTAGGGGTGTGATTAAAAAACGTATGGCATGAGACACAAGACTGTGTTCACGAGAACAAGATGAGACAAGATTTTAAAGAAATCTTCAATGATAAAATACATATTGAAAATTTGTCTCTTTTTTATCACAAACTGTAGGCGCATTTTGGAATCAACTTGAACTTTATGAAATAAAATTTCTATTTTAATAAATTGTCTGTAGTAATAAACATATAAACCAGCAAAATGTTTTCCTAGTAATTCAACTGAGAGGCAATTGCATAAAAAATGTAAAAATAGTATAAATAAAAATAAATATATATTGTTAAGTGCAGTCAATAATCACAGTGATCAAAGTAGAACTCTCTTAAATCTCAAAAAACATCTTTACATCTTTCTTCAAGCTAAAAGATGATAGTATTCTGATACATTGTATTATGCATTTTTTATCCTTGAAGCTTAAAAAGTGATAAAACAGCCCAAAATATCATCACATCTTTTTATAGACAGAAAGTACCTCAATTAGATCTAGTTTCCATTAAAACATTATCAATATAAAAATATGTTCGAACTGTTCTATTACAACCTGGAGAAAAAACAAGGACATTACGCTAGGGTGTACTCACACTAGGCACAGTTGCCCAGAACCTTGCCCGAGCATGATTGTTCATTTCATCACAAAACCAGAAAACAATAGTATTAATTGTTTAAGTGGAGGGCTTTATGTGGATGATTTTTTTTGTGTGTGTGTGTGTGTGTGTCAAGCAAGTATTCGCTGAGATTCCAGTGCGTTTGTTGACTCTAGAGCAGGGGTGTCCAAACTTTTTGGTCCGAGGGCCAGATGCAAAAAAACAAACGTTGTCGCGGGCCAAATTTTACATACATCACACAGACACGCATGCATATATATATATATATATATATATATATATATATATATATATATATATATATAAAAATACAGTTGAAGTCAGAATTGTTAGCCCCCCTAAATTATTAGCCCCCGTTTATTTTTTCCCCAATTTCTGTTTAACGGAGAGAAGATTTTTTTCCACACATTTCTAAACATAATAGTTTTAGTAACTCATTTCTAATAACTGATTTATTTTATCTTTGCCATGATGACAGTAAATAATATTTGACTAGATATTTTTAAGACACTTCTATACAGCTTAAAGTGACATTTAAAGGCTTAACTAGGTTAATCAAGTTAACTAGTCAAGTTAAGGTAATTAGGCAAGTTATTTTATAACAATGGTTTGTTCTGAAGACTTAAGGGGCTAATAATTTTGACCTTAAAATGGTTCATAAAAAAATTTAAACCGCTTTTTATTCTAGCCGAATAAAAACAAAAGTCTTTCTCCAAAAGAAAAAATATTATCAGACATACTATAAAAATGCCCTTGCTCTGTTAAAAATCATTTGGGAAATATTTAAAAAAGAAGAAATAAATCAAAGAGGGGCTAATAATTCAGACTTCAACTGTGTGTAGATAGATAGATAGATAGATAGATAGATAGATAGATAGATAGATAGATAGACAGATAGACAGATAGACAGACAGACAGATAGATAGATAGATCATAACAAGAACTGCTGCTTAATTGAATGCATGTAATAGCGACACCCGGTGGTTATTTATTGAATTACGTTAATTTTTGTATAGCGGGCCAGATTCTATTGATATTTATAAAAAGCCTCGCGGGCCGCCACAAAACTGATTGCGAGCCGCAGATGGCCCGCGGGCCGTAGTTTGGACACGCCTGCTCTAGAGGATTAAGAACGTCTGCAGAAAAACATATGTCTCGTTTGAGCCCCTTCCCCCAGAGAATCATCAGTCTATAACGATTGATGATTGGCTCCTGTACTAGAAGGCGGGGCTTCATCGACCGTTACACATTTCTCCATTGAAAACTATACAAGTGACATGTCCAGTGTATTCTATAGTCTTAGATATAACATAATCCGGCCTGATCTGACGAAGAAGCGTAACTATTTTACATTTTGTCAATTAATTGGCCAATTCGTACAAATTCATACATCCGTTCATTCGTATGAAAATGTACGAATTTAAAAAGGAGATGTGGAAGCCAAACCTGCCCCTAAACCCTACTGTCATTGAGAGAATGAGCAAATTGTACTAAATTGTATGAATGAAATCTTACAAATTCATATGAATTAGCCACTAAATCAAAAAGTTACGTATTGCCATGAGATTGCGTTGAACATCTGGTGCTGTATAGCAGAAGTGTGAACCTACACTGGTCTCATGGTTCGGTTACGATTATCATGCCACCGATTCGGTTTGATTTATTATCGCAGTGCATCTTGGTGCATTGACGATTCTTTCCATACATAATTAAAAGTTTTACTTCACAGCACAACAATTCTTGTATTAAAATTCATAAAAATATTTCCATATATATATATATATATATATATATATATATATATATATATATATATATATATATATATATATATATATATATATGTGTGTGTGCGTGTGTGCGTGTGTGTGTGTATTAGTGCTGTCAAAATTACCACATGCAATATGTCAAAATTAACACGTAATAAATATGGCTGTCAAAATTGGATCTTGATGGTTTATTGTGGGCATGTTGTTTACATGAAGAAATCTGTTACAAGTTAAACAAATGTATGTATGTATGCATGTATGTATACATGCTAGTATGTAATATACATGTATAATATACATAGTAAATACACTCTAAATTGTTTTTTTGAAATGGGAATAATCATCAACACAACACCAGACACAAACTTCAACACTTTTGAAACAGACGATTAAGCAGATAAACACAACACACTGTTTTTTTTTTTTTTTGTACAACACAACTTTATTGAACATGAACATATGATTGTCTTTCCTTCTCTAAATGCAGCTTCGGCCATCTTCGACCATTCTTTTCCATCTCCTCACTTTCGTTTTCTTTCACCGCCTCCTCTTCCACACTGCAGTTTCTTGGCCTCCTCCTTCTCCTCCTTTTCTTTTTCTCTTTCATTTCTTCCATGTTCTCCTCTATTTCAATGTCTTTCATCTCTTTCTCCTCTGCGTTCTTTTCCACCTCCTCACTTTCATTTTCTTTTGCCGCCACCTCTTCCACAGTGCAGTTTCTTGGCCTCCTCCTCCTCCTCCTTTTCTTTTTCACTTTCTCCTCTTCCATGTTCTCCTCTATTTCAATGTCTTTCATCTCTTTCTCCTCTGCGTTCTTTTCCTCCTCCTGACTTTCATTTTCTTTCACCACCTCCTCTTCCACACTGCAGTTTCTTGGCCTCCTCCTTCTCCTCCTTTTTTTTTTCTCTTTCATTTCTTCCATGTTCTCCTCTATTTCAATGTCTTTCATCTCTTTCTCCTCTGCGTTCTTTTCCACCTCCTCACTTTCATTTTCTTTTGCCGCCTCCTCTTCCACACTGCAGTTTCTTGGCCTCCTCCTCCTCCTCCTTTTCTTTTTCACTTTCTCCTCTTCCATGTTCTCCTCTATTTCAATGTCTTTCATCTCTTTCTCCTCTGCGTTCTTTTCCACCTCCTCACTTTCCTTTTCTTTCACCACCTCCTCTTCCACACTGCAGTTTCTTGGCCTCCTCCTTCTCCTCCTTTTCTTTTTCTCTTTCATTTCTTCCATGTTCTCCTCTATTTCAATGTCATTCATCTCTTTCTCCTCTGCGTTCTTTTCCTCCTCCTGACTTTCCTTTTCTTTCGCCACCTCCTCTTCCACACTGCAGTTTCTTGGCCTCCTCCTCCTCCTCCTCTTCTTTTTCACTTTCTCCTCTTCCATGTTCTCCTCTATTTCAATGTTATTCATCTCTTTCTCTTCATTCTTTTCCACCTCCTCACTTTTGTTTTCTTTCACCGCCTCCTCTTCCACACTGCAGTTTCTTGGCCTCCTCCTCCTCCTCCTTTTCTTTTTCACTTTCTCCTCTTCCATGTTCTCCTCATCCTTTGGCTTCTCTTCATTTATGTTCTCTTTCTCCATCTCCTTCTGTTCAATCACCACCTCCTCCTCTTTCTCCTCCACCCTCTCCTCCTCTATTTTCCTCCTCCTCCAAAACTCCTCCTCTGACAATCGGCTGCTGATGTTTTTCTTTTTTCTCTTTCGCTTCCCTTCCTCCTCTGGCTTCTCTTCATTTGTGTTATCTTTCTCTTTCTCCTTCCCCTCCTCCAGTTCAATCACCACCTCCTCCTCTTTCTCCAAAATCTCATCTTCTTCTTTTGTCACTTTCTCCACCTTCTCCACCACCTCCACCTTCTCCACCACCTCCTCCTTCTGTATCATCTCCTTCTCTTCTTCCACTTTCACCATCATTTTCTGATAGACCTCATTCTCGTAGTCTGTTAAAAAAAAACAATTGCAGTTTGCACATAGTACACAGTCAGTTTCAAGGAGAGGTTAAACTCCAGATAAAGGAGAGTGTGAAAACAGTTTATTTCTAACATTATAGGCTTTAGATGCAGTAGATAAAATGTTTAGATGCAGAAACCATCATTTACCATCAGAGGATGAAAGTTGAAACGACTCATTTCTTGGAGAGAAGCAAAACCATTTTAGGGCAGCTCTGATAAAAGAGCCAACCCTGCTCTTCTTCTTTTTCTTTTTTTGCTTCTCCACCTTGTCCTTCTCGTCTGTTAAAAGAGAAATGGTTGCACAAAATGTATATATTAATACATAAACATTAAGAAGTTATTGTAGCTAAACTAAGGTTACCACAAATTCACCATTTTTTTGCTGCACTAAACGTACTTTAACTATGAAATTTCCCATTTTTTTTGTATTTTATTATCATTTATTTTAATTAATTTTAATAACATTATATTTTTTATTTTCATGTTAATATAACTGGTCTGTGCACCAAACAATCTAACACAATGCATGTTCAGTGCACTTTTTTAAAATAGAAATTAAATACTTCAATTTAACAAAGGATTTTAGACTAAAGTTGAATCAGACAAGCTGAAAATGAGATGCAACATTCATTTACACAAAGCATTTCATTAAGATGCACTTGAATGCAATAATAGCCTAATAATATTTGAAAAAATAAATACCAATTCATAAAGGGACCGCAATATGTAACAATCACTATTTCAGCATATTCTTTTTCTACTAGTCATTAGCTGTGTAGCACAGTAACTTTCAACCATTTTTGTAAATAACAGAATTTAACTGTAATATGAACTGTATTTTACTGTAAGACATTTAAGCAGTATGTTACTGTATTTTAAAGTTGCTTTGTGAAAATTACTCTATTACAGTGAAGATATACATACAGTTCTGTAAATACATATACAGCTAGATAAATAGTGCTGTAGTTGTAAATACAGTGTTTACAGCTGCAATTGATTTTCTGTAAGTTACTGGCGAACTGCTGCAAGCAAGTTGAAGTAGATTTTACAGGAATTTGTTAACAGAGCTCTTTACAAAAACAGAAATTCAACCAGCTGTCTATTATAATGTACACACATTTACACTGTACAAACATTGTTTTTTAACAGTAAGTATAATATTATGTCAGGAAAACACTGGATATTCATATCACAATGTAAATATGACTCACTATTAGTGCCGTTCCCAGGCCTTTCTTTGCCCTGCTGCGCTTTTTTCTGGCGCTTGGTGATCTGGCAAGAGATTTCAACTTCCATTTTCAAGTATTAAAACGTTGAAAATCCAAAGACACAACTTATTTGACTCCACTACAACAAACCAACTAGAGATTTTCTGTGATGCAAGGCTTCAAGAACACTTTAGAACGCGTTCTATTCTCAGAACATGTCACTATGGCAACGAGACTAAAGACTAAGAAATGTTTTCTTTTAAATACTTATGACTGACTAAATGTCCAAATGAAATAAAATGAATAAACTTGCTGAATAATTGATTTAGGGGGCCAAAAGCTGTCTTAAATAGACAATCAATAAGAAATGTATATAACTGTAGAAAATGAAGCACAACAAATGAAACGCCAAAGGTTTTCGTGAAACTTAAACCACAAAAGTGACATATACTGATTGAAATTATATATAATAAATTAATTTGAAGTATTCAGCTTTAATGTTAGCATCCAGCAAGACATACTGCAAATATACATGCCATTCCCATAAGAAATAAACACTGTTGTCATAAATGTTTTCGAACACTAAAGGACAAAATTATGTTTGGTGTGCAACATTAACTTGCAGAAAATCAAAAATCTAAAATTAATGTAAAGTATCATCTTTGAACTGAAAATACATTTAAATAAATAAAAATCAACAAAATAATTTAGAATCAAGGGTAAAGTGCTGAACAAATGTGCAGGCAACATGCATTGAAATGTAAACCAAAAATAGTTCAACTTATGACCCTGAGTGATCAATAAATGAGATACAAAATAACTCTTAATTTACACAAGTATAGCCAGAATGTTTTATATTTAATTGATAAAAGTGCTAGACACATTTTCTATTGTTATATGTCTATTTTTTTTTATAAAAATAAGTTAAATCAACAAAAAAATCTTGTCTCACATTTTTTTACAGTGCAGCTAAAACTGTTTCTATTGCAGTTTAGCAGAACAATTGCTTTCTCCAGTTGCCTGAAAAACCACCTCTTGTGAGTCTAAAGTGTATGCGAGTAGGAGTTTTTGCCAAATAGACATTTCCTTTGGACATGTTTTCATTTCATAATTTCAGTTTGTGCAACTGTAGGGTAATGCTAACAGAGCTACAAGAGACTACTCAGTAAAGGTTTTTAGTCTTGTTGGTAAAAGGGAACTAAGAGTTCATTAAGCTTGAGGTGGATAGAAAAAAATAGATTTTCATCATTTGAAGGTGTGATAATATTTGTCATGGAAGTGTGCAGCATCCACTTGGACAATGCGACGGCAGCTACAGGACAACATTCGCTCATCACTCACTAGCTATTGGTGGCGTGGAGAGACAGTGATTGAGCCAATTCGATGGATGGGCATGATTGGGAGGCCATGATGGTTGAGGGCCGATGGAAAGAATTTGGCCAGGACAATGGCGTTACACCCCTACCCTTTAAGAGAAGTGCCATGAGATTTTTTCAATTTTTTTTTTTTTATAATTATTTTTTAGGGGTTTTTACCTTTATTGGGATAGGACAGTGGAGATTTCACAGACAGGAAAGTGTGGGGAGCAGAAATAAGGGAAGGATCGGCAAAGAACTTGGAGCTGGGAATCGAACTCATGTCGCCTCGAGCACCTTGGTGCTATGTGTCGATGCACTTACCACTTGGCTATTGGCATCGACAGAAGTGCCATGGGATTTTGAATGGCCACAGGATCTCGGTTTATTTCATACAAAACACAACTAGCACATTTTTTGTAACCTCAAAATCTGACTAGAAGCCTTCACTCGTATTCTATTAGTCAGCATTTTGATGGTAGCAATTTGATTCCGTTTTTAAAAAATCAACATGATTTGGATGTTCTGGTACGAGTGAAATGTTCTTTAATTGGTCATTTACAACCGCTACCACTTAAAAAAACATATATTTTTCATGGTATATACAGGAATCATGGAGTTAAATTCAATATCTCTCAAGACATTTTTATAATCTTTCCATACATTTTAAGACCTCATTGCCGCTTCAGTTTTTAACCAGTAACATTGGAAACATTTTTAACTTGCAGAACATGTCTTAAACTCTAGGGGTGTGATTAAAAAACGTATGGCATGAGACACAAGACTGTGTTCACGAGAACAAGATGAGACAAGATTTTAAAGAAATCTTCAATGATAAAATACATATTGAAAATTTGTCTCTTTTTTTATCACAAACTGTAGGCGCATTTTGGAATCAACTTGAACTTTATGAAATAAAATTTCTATTTTAATAAATTGTCTGTATAATAAACATATAAACCAGCAAAATGTTTTCCTAGTAATTCAACTGAGAGGCAATTGCATAAAAAATGTAAAAATAGTATAAATAAAAATAAATATATATTGTTAAGTGCAGTCAATAATCACAGTGATCAAAGTAGAACTCTCTTAAATCTCAAAAAACATCTTTACATCTTTCTTCAAGCTAAAAGATGATAGTATTCTGATACATTGTATTATGCATTTTTTATCCTTGAAGCTTAAAAAGTGATAAAACAGCCCAAAATATCATCACATCTTTTTATAGACAGAAAGTACCTCAATTAGATCTAGTTTCCATTAAAACATTATCAATATAAAAATATGCTCGAACTGTTCTATTACAACCTGGAGAAAAAACAAGGACATTACGCTAGGGTGTACTCACACTAGGCACAGTTGCCCAGAACCTTGCCCGAGCATGATTGTTCATTTCATCACAAAACCAGAAAACAATAGTATTAATTGTTTAAGTGGAAGAGCTTTATGTGGATGATTTTTTTTTGTGTGTGTGTGTGTGTGTCAAGCAAGTATTCGCTGAGATTCCAGTGCGTTTGTTGACTCTAGAGCAGGGGTGTCCAAACTTTTTGGTCCGAGGGCCAGATGCAAAAAAACAAACGTTGTCGCGGGCCAAATTTTACATACATCACACAGACACGCATGCATATATATATATATATATATATATAAAAATACAGTTGAAGTCAGAATTGTTAGCCCCCCTAAATTATTAGCCCCCGTTTATTTTTTCCCCAATTTCTGTTTAACGGAGAGAAGATTTTTTTCCACACATTTCTAAACATAATAGTTTTAGTAACTCATTTCTAATAACTGATTTATTTTATCTTTGCCATGATGACAGTAAATAATATTTGACTAGATATTTTTAGGACACTTCTATACAGCTTAAAGTGACATTTAAAGGCTTAACTAGGTTAATCAAGTTAACTAGTCAAGTTAAGGTAATTAGGCAAGTTACTTTATAACAATGGTTTGTTCTGAAGACTTAAGGGGCTAATAATTTTGACCTTAAAATGGTTCATAAAAAAATTTAAACCGCTTTTTATTCTAGCCGAATAAAAACAAAAGTCTTTCTCCAAAAGAAAAAATATTATCAGACATACTGTAAAAATGCCCTTGCTCTGTTAAAAATCATTTGGGAAATATTTAAAAAAGAAGAAATAAATCAAAGAGGGGCTAATAATTCAGACTTCAACTGTGTGTAGATAGATAGATAGATAGATAGATAGATAGATAGATAGATAGATAGATAGATAGACAGATAGACAGATAGACAGACAGACAGATAGATAGATAGATCATAACAAGAACTGCTGCTTAATTGAATGCATGTAATAGCGACACCCGGTGGTTATTTATTGAATTACGTTAATTTTTGTATAGCGGGCCAGATTCTATTGATATTTATAAAAAGCCTCGCGGGCCGCCACAAAACTGATTGTGAGCCGCAGATGGCCCGCGGGCCGTAGTTTGGACACGCCTGCTTTAGAGGATTAAGAACGTCTGCAGAAAAACATATGTCTCGTTTGAGCCCCTTCCCCCAGAGAATCATCAGTCTATAACGATTGATGATTGGCTCCTGTACTAGAAGGCGGGGCTTCATCGACCGTTACACATTTCTCCATTGAAAACTATACAAGTGACATGTCCAGTGTATTCTATAGTCTTAGATATAACATAATCCGGCCTGATCTGACGAAGAAGCGTAACTATTTTACATTTTGTCAATTAATTGGCCAATTCGTACAAATTCATACATCCGTTCATTCGTATGAAAATGTACGAATTTAAAAAGGAGATGTGGAAGCCAAACCTGCCCCTAAACCCTACTGTCATTGAGAGAATGAGCAAATTGTACTAAATTGTATGAATGAAATCTTACAAATTCATATGAATTAGCCACTAAATCAAAAAGTTACGTATTGCCATGAGATTGCGTTGAACATCTGGTGCTGTATAGCAGAAGTGTGAACCTACACTGGTCTCATGGTTCGGTTACGATTATCATGCCACCGATTCGGTTTGATTTATTATCGCAGTGCATCTTGGTGCATTGACGATTCTTTCCATACATAATTAAAAGTTTTACTTCACAGCACAACAATTCTTGTATTAAAATTCATAAAAATATTTCCATATATATATATATATATATATGTGTGTGTGTGTGTGTGTGTGTGTGTGTGTGTGTGTGTGTGTGTGTGTGTGTGTGTGTGTGTGCGCGTGTGCGCGTGTGCGTGTGTGCGTGTGTGTGTGTGTGTGTGTGTGTGTGTGTGTGTGTGTGTGTGTATATTAGTGCTGTCAAAATTAACACATGCAATATGTCAAAATTAACACATGTAATAAATATGGCTGTCAAAATTGGATCTTGATGGTTTATTGTGGGCATGTTGTTTACATGAAGAAATCTGTGTTACAAGTTAAACAAATGTACAGATGTTACTACTTCAATGTGTTCCTTGTGCCGCCATTCATACCGCGGCGACGGCGGTACTTGATGCGCCAGCAGCATTTGACCGCTGGGTGGCACTTTAACCATATATATTCAGCTTTGCCTTTTCACAATGCTAAACAGACTGTTCTGTAGGCGTAGCTAGCTGTATGTGATGTGATGTGTTCAATTAAAATATAATTTTAATTTAGTTTTTCTGGTAATAGACATGCTCTTACACTATACTATGCTGTAGAAAAGATACATGGTGAGAAGTCAAAAAGCAAATATAAGAATTAAGTTATTAGCCTTCAGTGCCCGATTAAATTGCGTTGGGGTGAAAATAATGTTTTGATTTCTTTGACTATCATGGCAATGTTATAATCTCAAATCTTAAACGTGCGCATATGAAAAACAGCAAAATAATATAGATTATCCTGCCGGTAGAGCACATCACCTCACAGTTAACTTGCGATCACCTCAACTTACATGTAAATTTTTTTTACCTGGTTTATTGTAAACTTATTAAGTGCAAAGAGGATTCGTTTTGGAAAATAGAATTGAAGAAATGAAAGACAACTAAAATGAAAGCACAAACATTCAGTACAAATAAGTAGTCTTAAATAAAAAAAATAATAAATAAAGCAGTCTTTGATTCTAAATATAGAGAGATGTAGTGTTTGCTATTTTGATAGAACTAAGACTAGACATGTTCATTTATATTTTTAATTTACGTTTTTATTTTCGTTGTTGATTATATTTACGATCTCATTTTATGTTTCAATTATAGTACATAATAATAAACGAATAATGAAAATAAATGAATAATGATAATAGGACATAAATTAAGTCTGGCAGGTTTATTTTTAATAATTTAGTTTCAGTTCCGTTTTTTGTTTCAAAACGTCAATGTTCTGCTTTAAAGTATAACTGTTGTTTTGTTTTGTTTTTTACTTAATGGCTCAGTATGTTTTGTATTTTAATTTCATATTCAGTCACCTTGCATATGCGTGTGAAATATAATGCCGCATAACCGCGGAAAAAGAAGAAAAGGCTGTCAGTTAAAGCTAATTCATCAAAATAAGCTATATTAAAATACAGCATTTATGTTAATACAGGCAGAGTGTAAACAAACTAAGGCTAAGATATGCGCTTGCCTTTTAATGCATTTAAAAAATATTTGCCTTTTTATAGGCTACAGGCAACTATGGTGTATAATAATGTTTTTTTTTTTGTTTTTTTGTATGGTAAAGGACAATGCACATTATGTTATTGATGTAAACTTAGGCTAAAACTTACCATTGATAAACGTGACCTACCTCAAGCAGATCACTTAAAGTGTAATAAAAATAATGTTGCCGCAGGACATAAATGAAGTCCCGCAAGTTTATTTTTAATAATTTAGTTTCAGTACTATTAATTTTTTTCTCAAAACGTCAATAGCACCTTCAATAATCTAAACATTAAAGATGGACCGCAAGATGTGTTGAGTGGCTATATGTGGTGAAGAACGATGGCAAAGCTAAGTGTGATTATTGTAATAAACTAATAAGTTATAAAGCAGAGTCCCGACCAACAGGACAAAGCGTATGCGGTTGGCTCATTCTTCACGAATATAGAATTAAAATTATGGCGCGTTAGGTTCATTGTGCATCCCGCAGGTGCAACCAACAAGGGTTGTGCATTTGAGTTTAACTTTTTGAGCGTTATAAGCAGCTCGTTGTTAGTTTTTATTTAAATATATCGAGCCGAAACTAAGCAGCTCATTCTCTCCGCCTCCTCGTTTATAACCAGCTGGACACGCCACTGAAGCAGGAGAGACACTCCGTCGTTCATAATCTTAGCTGATGTGTCGGAGTCGAAAGAATATATCAAAGAGGAATGTTCTTTTAACAGTCCTGATATGTTCAATCTTTTTTTTTCCCTGTCATTTCTCTTCAGCAAATTATATTTTTAAAGCTGCTTGATTCTTTTAAAACCGAAAGCAGAGCCCGTCAATTGGTGTTTTTTCATAAGATACTCCTTTATGAATGTTTTATTTTATGAGTAGTCTTTAATGTGCTTTTTAATGGTTTTATTTTATTCAAAGCAGCACCTAAAAGCGAATTTATCCTCAAAACGTGGCATGAGAGCAATGCATGTCATGTGTCGCATATATTGCCTTTTTTTCTGATCTTTTTGCATAAAGGTTTTAATCAAAAGACAGGTAATTTAATTACTTTCGATGTGCTAAAATATTTGTTAAATAAATGTTATTTCAAAAAAAGTATATGCAATGTGCTCTGACGGGTAAAATCCGATTCTTTCTCTCTTTCAAGTTCAAAGCAAATTTGAATGCCAAAGGATTTTAGATATGCATATACAAGACTATGTAGTATATTAACATTAACAAATTAATAAAATAAGTAGCAAATGAGAAATAAATGACTGACAAGTTGATAAAAACAGACATTATCTCTAAAAGTTATCAGAATTGCAAGATTAAAACAGCTAAATATAGGCCTAAAATAAATCTAGAAAGCAACTACTGCGCGCTGATATTTCTTCTTCTTTTTTTCCGAATAATGAACAATTTCAACCGCAGGGAGATACCGACAGCTTGATTTGCAGTATTTTCTAACATGTTAGAAGCGGGCAGCGGACATCAGCTAGCCGTAAAGACGGGCCGGCACAAAAAAAAAAACATGGCTGCCGGTGGAGAAGCGGCTGTCCCCTCAGCAGCTGATTGAGACGGAGCTGCATATCCTAACTGAGTGCACTAAATACTCCGAGATCCGGGAGAAATTCTACCCGATAATCCAACACATACAAAACAACTTTGAGTCCCTGTCGAACAGAACCCATCTTACTGGGGGAGTGTGTGTGCTGCTGTGTGTTCACCCCTTCACCCAACAATACCCGCTCCTGTCTCCAACACACAAATACTGGAACTCTTTATGTGGACTTACTTTTGATAATAGGCTACTATTATTACCTTTATCCTGTTTAATGTTATCAAAAATCTATTTTTATTTTTATTATTATATTTTTATTTTTTTATTTTATTTTTATTTTTATTAATCATTTTTTTTATTATATGTTATTTTCATATTTGTTTGCACTACTGCCCTTTTTGCACTGTCTTGTTTGTGAGACGCGACGCTGCACTGCTTTGGCAAAACGAATGTACAGTTAGGCTACTTGTCATGCCAATAAAGCACCTCAAATGTGAAAATGTGAAAATAGCCTAGGCCACAACTAACAAATATAGTCTATTAATAACAAAAAATGCCCTTTTCATTTTCATACAATAGGCCTATGTGTGGGTTTTGACAATATGTGTTTAATTAAGCTATAAAGATCAGATGAAATGCATAGTGAAATATGAAATAAATGTCTCTTTTGCTGAAAATTTAATTAATCTATATAATTAATATTTTAAAAATCAACTCCTTTTTGCCCAGAGAAAGAGGCGCGCGGCACTAGCGGACATGATAGGCTATTCTATCGAGATGACACCATAAAAGGCCTTCAATGCACTGATATAGGTAATAGGGATACAATGAAAAGCCGATTTCACTATTGACCGTTTTTATTCACTGACGGCTTCCCAACGCCGCATTTCTGTTGCGCGAAAAAAAGCTGCTGCAAATAAGCAAATTTACGACAAAACAATTTTAATAGTTTCATAGTAGTAGCTGGTGTGCTTCATCTGCGTGATTCTGATTTGACATTCTTCTGCTAAACTTGCGCTGTGTTGATGTGTAAATGGGCTATGATCTTTGCTATTGAGGCTAAGGCATCAAGTTGTAAATGAGCTACTTTCAATTTCGAGGTGGGGGAAGTGGGAAGAGGCAATTCAAATGTATCATCTCTAAAAATAAAAAAGGCCGCTTACGCGGCATATGTGTTTAAAGATTATTACCTTATTTTTTATTTTATTATTATTAATTTATTCATTCATTCTTCATTCATTTTCTTTTCGGTTTAGTCCCTTTATTAGTCTGTGATCGCCACAGCGGAATGAACCGTCAACTTATCCAGCATATGTTTTACGCAATGGATGGCAGGAGGGCCAGCTGGGGCTTCGGGACGGAGTGAAAGGAAAGGCGGAATTTGCCCTGAGTCTGGGAAAGATGGCTTGCCGTAATTACACTAGTTTTCCTATCGCACACATACGCCAAACACATAAACAAATAAATAAAAAAGGAAAAGAAAACATCTAGACTTATAGGCTGAGGTCTTTTTGCTTATAATCGCCCTTATGTTTCCGTTTTAAATGTAAGGCTGTTGCAGAGAATAATACAATTTTAATTTATAAGTGATTTTGCTGCGTTCCCCTTGATGTTTCAATAACGCATAATAATCTACACACCATATTAAAGACACAGCAGACATAAAGGTTGTGTGTGAAAGCCCGAGCAAAAGAGCGCTCTCTTCACAGCTCTGTTGATGCTGCTAGCGGCTTCTTTCTTTTTGTTATTTATTTTGCAGATACACCATATGAATACAACAGAAAGACATAAAACTTTACAAATTACCTTTTGTAGACTCAAAACAAGTGTCATATCTTGATAAGCCTAAGCCACATTGAAATATAATTTAAAGAATTACATTATTGGATATAATAAAATCGCATTAAATAAATAAACCAATATAAAACAAGCAAAAGCAAGCTATAACAGTTTAGGTAGGCCTATAGCCTACATAAATAAAACCGTTAAAGCCAAATCAAACTTTCATTTTACAAGATATTTTCTTTTAAAAGATTTTAGATATTTTCTAAAAACAATAAACACCAGAGAAGGTTTAGAATATTATTTATAAAGTATTTGGATATGATGATAATAATCAAATGGTGCAATCAGAGCATTTTTGGGAACACGTTTCAGGTCTCTCCAGTGCATTTGGGCTGAATGTTTGACTGTGTCTAAATGAGGATGTTATAAAATACATTTTCTACCGAGTTATTAACGGATGCACGATGCCAATAGTTGGGGGACGTTCTGGGGGCTGGGTTTGCGTTACGCGCTGCGAGCTATAGGCCGACAGTGGAAATGCGACATGATTTCGGTCTCACTGATGCCCATTAACACCTAAATGACAAGCTTTTGGTTATGAGATGGGGGAAGGGTTATGTCTCCACCCTCAAGTGTTTTCCACAAACATGGCCACACAAAATCCAAAGCTCCCGAGGACGGATGGCGTAACCGTAGCAAAACCTATGCGTTTTAAAACCAAACCGCATAAAATATGGGGCCTTATGAAAATGAATGTTTCTATGCACAGCAAGTTCTGGACTGAACTACTTGTTATTTAAAATATCTGTATTACGCTCTAGCATTCGCCAAAACGAATATATTTACATAAAAACACCGAACATAGCCTAGCTGAATAGGGTGTTGCCTGCTGAGCCATGACAGCAGCAGACAATTCCGCACGACCATAAAGCCTTCACCCGACAGTTATTTTCAAATATTCACAACGCGAGCCACAACAATAGACATGCAATGCCCATCATCCTTACAGACAACTTCGCTTTAAACTGTATTAAGGTCCCATTTACACTGCACAGCAGTTTTATATAAAACGTTAATGATACATATAACAGGCTACATTTTGATGGTGAAATAACCTTTTAAACGATGGCTTTTTATTTCAGTATTCAAACATTAAATAACGAATGCATCAAGTGAAATAACGAATATGCAAAAACAAATGTATATAAATATAAAGGACTATTATAATTAGCAAAATGCTGCTCTATTTATCTTTGTATTTTTATAATTTTATTATTGTTATTTTTATTATTTTGAATTAATTAAAGCTATAGACAAATACTGCTTGACATTTTAGAAAATGTTTTGCGTATACCCAGTACCGAGAACAAACAAACAAAAGCACATGGCTTGTTAATCAATTTAATCAAGCTCTAGCCACGAATAAAATAATAGACTATTTTATTATTTTAATATTTTAGACGACGGGTTAGTAATTATATTATAAATGGTTATGTTCAGATCAATGAAATAATAACTTTAATAATTCTGCTTTGCATTTTTCTATGCATTACTAACATCACTAAACCATACATTTGTTTTATAAGTTAACCAAATATTTGCAGAGATTCAGCAGTTTTTTTTCTGACGCGTTTGCCAGTCATGCCAGTCAGTGAAAAAAAAAGTAGCCTAACTGTGGCCCTGTTTGCAGGTATTCAGATTCGTTTTTATTAATCTGATTCAACTTTTATTATTTACAGGACATAAAAATGCAATTAAAAGTTTCAAATCAATGTGCATTGTCCTTTACCATACAAAAAAAAAACACTGTTATACACCATAGTAGCCTGTAGCCTATACAATGGCCGCAAATCTTTTTAAATGCATTAAAAAGCAAGCGCATATCTTAGCCGTACCTTGAGTTTGTTCACATTCTGCCTGTATTAACATGCATGCTGTATTTTAATATAGCTTATTTCGATGAATTAGCTCTAACTGACAGCTTTTTCTTCTTTTTCAGCGGTTATGCTCGCATTATAGCCTATTTCACACGCATATGCAAGGTGACTGAAATTGAAATTCAAATACAAAACATACTGAGCCATTAAGTAAAAAAAAACAAAACAAAACAACAGTTATAGCTACTTTAAAGGAGAACATTGACGTTTTGAAAAAAAAAAAAAAACTGAACTGAAACTAAATTATTAAAAAATAAACCTGCTAGACTTAATTTATGTCCTGCGGCAAAAATATTTGTATTATGATCTGCTTAAAATAGGTCAATTTATTTATTTATTTTTTGCTTTTGATGAAGCTACATTCAACTTAAGCTCAATGTCGGCAGTGTCTTTAAATAAATAATTTATCTAGGCCTATTTTCATTATTCATTAATTTTCATTATTCGTTTATTATTATCTACAATTGTTGAAACATAAAATGAGATAGTAAACTATAATCAACAATGAAAATGTAAGTAAAAACAGAAATAAAAACATAAATGAAAATGTCTTAGTCCTGTCAAAATAGCAAACACTGAACATCTCTCTATATTTAGGTTAAAAGACTGCTTTATTTATTTATTTATTTATTTAAGACTACTTATTTGTACTGAATGTTTATGCTTTCATTTTAGTTGCAAAAAGATCAGAAATTGATCTCGCATGCGCAGGGGAAAAAAGGCAATTATGCCACACATGACTTGCATCGCTCTCATGCCAAGTTTTGAGGATAAATTCGCATTTAGATGCTGCTTGAAATAAAATAAAACTATCAAAAAGCACATTAAAGACTTTAATAAAAAATTAAAACATTCATAAAGGAGTATCTTATGAAAAACACCACGGGCTCTGCTTTCGGTTTTAAAAGAATCAAGCAGCTTTAAAAAATATATAATTTGCTGAAGAGAAATGACACGGAAAAAAATAAAAAAGATTAAACATATCGGGACTGTTAAAAGAAAATTCCTTTTTGATATATTCTTTCGACTCCGATACATCAGCTAAGATTATGAATGACGGAGTGTCTCTCCTGCTTCAGCAGCGTGTCCCGCTGGTTATAAACGATAAGGCGGAGAGTATGCGCTGCTTAGTGAACCTAACGCGCCATTATTTTAATTCTATATTCGTGAAGAATGAGCCAACCGCATATGCTTAGTCCTGTTGGTCGAGCCACTCTGCTTTATAACTTAGTTTATTACAATAATCACACTTAGCTTTGCCATCGTTCTTCACATGTTGCCACTCGGCACATCTTGCGCTCCATCCTTCAACAAATGTTTACATTATTGAGGTGCTCTCCGGCGGCAAAGTTTCTGGCAGAGTAGCGAGTGAAAAAATGTGCTTGCAGAAATTGGAATCAAATTTAAATTATATAACAAGCATCGTATTCTTTCTAATCCTCGCCCAGTTTTAATACAAGTTGTGTTTTTTATATTTGTGGCTGTGAAGTTTATTAAAAATATATATATATATATATATATATATATATATATATATATATATATATATATATATATATATATATATATATATATATATATATATTATTTATTTATTTATTTATTTTTTTTTTTATACTTTAAGTGATCTGCTTGAGGTAGGTCACGTTTATCAATGGTAAGTTTTAGGCTAAGTTTACATCAATAACATAATGTGCATTGTCCTTTACTATACAAAAAAAAAGAAAAAAAAAACATTATTATACACCATAGTTGCCTGTAGCCTATAAAAAGGCAAATATTTTTAAATGCATTAAAAGGCAAGCGCATATCTTAGCCTTGAGTTTGTTCACACTCTGGCTGTATTAACATAAATGCTGTATTTTAATATAGCTTATTTTGATGAATTAGCTCTAACCTTTGACAGCTTTTTCTTCTTTTTCCGCGGTTATGCGGCATTATATTTCACACACATATGCAAGGTAACTGAATATGAAGTTAAAATACAAAACATACTAAGCCATTAAGTAAAAAAACAAACAAAAAAAACACAACAGTTATAGCTACTTTAAAGAAGAACATTGACGTTTTGAAAAAAAACTGAACTGAAACTAAATTATTAAAAATAAACCTGCAAGACTTAATTTATGTCCTGCGGCAAAAATATTTTTATTATACTTTTAGTGATCTGCTTAAGGTAGGTCAATTTATTTTTCTCAGTGTTTCACGTACTGTACGGCAATGTCTTTAAATAAATAATTTATTTAGGCCTATTTTCATTATTCATTTATTTTCATTATTCGTTTATTATTATGTGCAATTGTTGAGACATAAATGAGATAGTAAAATATAATCAACAACGAAAATGGAAATAAAAACAGAAATAAAACATAAATAAAAATGTCTTGTCTTAGTCCTATCAAAATAGCAAAAACTGAACATCTTTCTATATTTAGGCTGCTATATTTATTTATTTATTTATTTATTTATTTATTTATTTAAGACTACTTATTTGTACTAAATGTTTGTGCTTTCATTTTAGTTGTCTTTTACTTCTTCAATTCTATTTTCCAAAACGAATCCTCTTTGCACTTAAAAAGTTTACAATAAAGCGTGTTAACAAATTTTAAATGATTAATGAAGGAATTATAATGCTTTGACTTATTGTTTAATATCATTTACAAGCACAGTAGCTGTATGGGCTATTTCTGTCCGTTCGCATCCCGTCCCTCTGCGCCCCCTGGCGGCTCATTCACAAACTGCGGTCATACACTAAAAACAGAGCGGCACCTATTTCAAACGGCGGCGGTACAAGCCGCGGCGTTAATAGCCACTTTGAACTCTCACCTACTGTATGTATGCATGTATGCATGTATGTATACATGCTAGTATGTAATATACATGTATAATATACATAGTAAATATGCTCTAAATTGCTTTTTTGAAACGGGAATAATCATCAACACAACACCAGACACAAACTTCAACACTTTTGAAACAGACGATTAAGCAGATAAACACAACACACTGTTTTTTTTTTTTTTTGTACAACACAACTTTATTGAACATGAACATATGATTGTCTTTCCCTCTCTTAATGCAGCTTCGGCCATCTTCGACCATTCTTTTCCATCTCCTCACTTTCGTTTTCTTTCACCGCCTCCTCTTCCACACTGCAGTTTCTTGGCCTCCTCCTTCTCCTCCTTTTCTTTTTCTCTTTCATTTCTTCCATGTTCTCCTCTATTTCAATGTCTTTAATTTCTTTCTCCTCTGCGTTCTTTTCCACCTCCTCACTTTCATTTTCTTTCGCCGCCTCCTCTTCCACACTGCAGTTTCTTGGCCTCCTCCTTCTCCTCCTTTTCTTTTTCACTTTCTCCTCTTCCATGTTCTCCTCTATTTCAATGTTATTCATCTCTTTCTCCTCTGCGTTCTTTTTAACCTCCTCACTTTCCTTTTCTTTCACCACCTCCTCTTCCACACTGCAGTTTCTTGGCCTCCTCCTTCTCCTCCTTTTCTTTTTCTCTTTCATTTCTTCCATGTTCTCCTCTATTTCAATGTCTTTCATCTCTTTCTCCTCTGCGTTCTTTTCCACCTCCTCACTTTCGTTTTCTTTCACCGCCTCCTCTTCCACACTGCAGTTTCTTGGCCTCCTCCTTCTCCTCCTTTTCTTTTTCACTTTCTCCTCTTCCATGTTCTCCTCTATTTCAATGTCTTTCATCTCTTTCTCCTCTGCGTTCTTTTCCACCTCCTCACTTTCATTTTCTTTTGCCGCCACCTCTTCCACACTGCAGTTTCTTGGCCTCCTCCTCCTCCTCCTTTTCTTTTTCACTTTCTCCTCTTCCATGTTCTCCTCTATTTCAATGTCTTTCATCTCTTTCTCCTCTGCGTTCTTTTCCACCTCCTCACTTTCCTTTTCTTTCGCCACCTCCTCTTCCACACAGCAGTTTCTTGGCCTCCTCCTCCTCCTCCTTTTCTTTTTCACTTTCTCCTCTTCCATGTTCTCCTCTATTTCAATGTTATTCATCTCTTTCTCTTCATTCTTTTCCATCTCCTCACTTTTGTTTTCTTTCACCGCCTCCTCTTCCACACTGCAGTTTCTTGGCCTCCTCCTCCTCCTCCTTTTCTTTTTCACTTTCTCCTCTTCCATGTTCTCCTCATCCTTTGGCTTCTCTTCATTTATGTTCTCTTTCTCCATCTCCTTCTGTTCAATCACCACCTCCTCCTCTTTCTCTTCCACCCTCTCCTCCTCTATTTTCCTCCTCCTCCAAAACTCCTCCTCTGACAATCGGCTGCTAATGTTTTTCTTTTTTCTCTTTCGCTTCCCTTCCTCCTCTGGCTTCTCTTCATTTGTGTTATCTTTCTCTTTCTCCTTCCCCTCCTCCAGTTCAATCACCACCTCCTCCTCTTTCTCCAAAATCTTATCTTCTTCTTTTGTCACTTTCTCCACCTTCTCCACCACCTCCACCACCTCCTCCTTCTGTATCATCTCCTTCTCTTCTTCCACTTTCACCATCATTTTCTGATAGACCTCATTCTCGTAGTCTGTTAAAAAAAAAACAATTGCAGTTTGCACATAGTACACAGTCAGTTTCAAGGAGAGGTTAAACTCCAGATAAAGGAGAGTGTGAAAACAGTTTATTTCTAACATTATAGTCTTTAGATGCAGTAGATAAAATGTTTAGATGCAGAAACCATCATTTACCATCAGAGGATGAAAGTTGAAACGACTCATTTCTTGGAGAGAAGCAAAACCATTTTAGGGCAGCTCTGATAAAAGAGCCAACCCTGCTCTTCTTCTTTTTCTTTTTTTGCTTCTCCACCTTGTCCTTCTCGTCTGTTAAAAGAGAAATGGTTGCACAAAATGTATATATTAATACATAAACATTAAGAAGTTATTGTAGCTAAACTAAGGTTACCACAAATTCACCATTTTTTGCTGCACTAAACGTACTTTAACTATGAAATTTCCCATTTTTTTGTATTTTATTATAATTTATTTTAATTAATTTTAATAACATTATATTTTTTTATTTTCACGTTAATATAACTGGTCTGTGCACCAAACAATCTAAAAAATGCATGTTCAGTGCACTTTTTTAAAATAGAAATTAAATACTTCAATTTAACAAAGGATTTTAGACTAAAGTTGAATCAGACAAGCTGAAAATGAGATGCAACATTCATTTACACAAAGCATTTCATTAAGATGCACTTGAATGCAATAATAGCCTAATAATATTTGAGAAAATAAATACCAATTCATAAAGGGACCGCAATATGTAACAATCACTATTTCAGCATATTCTTTTTCTACTAGTCATTAGCTGTGTAGCACAGTAACTTTCAACCATTTTTGTAAATAACAGAATTTAACTGTAATATGAACTGTATTTTACTGTAAGACATTTAAGCAGTATGTTACTGTATTTTAAAGTTGCTTTGTGAAAATTACTCTATTACAGTGAAGATATACATACAGTTCTGTAAATACATATACAGCTAGATAAATAGTGCTGTAGTTGTAAATACAGTGTTTACAGCTGCAATTGATTTTCTGTAAGTTACTGGCGAACTGCTGCAAGCAAGTTGAAGTAGATTTTACAGGAATTTGTTAACAGAGCTTTTTACAAAAACAGAAATTCAACCAGCTGTCTATTATAATGTACAAACATTTACACTGTACAAACATTGTTTTTTAACAGTAAGTATAATATTATGTCAGGAAAACACTGGATATTCATATCACAATGTAAATATGACTCACTTATAGTGCCGTTCCCAGGCCTTTCTTTGCCTTGCTGCGCTTTTTTCTGGCGCTTGGTGATCTGGCAAGAGATTTCAACTTCCATTTTCAAGTATTAAAACGCTGAAAATCCAAAGACACAACTTATTTGACTCCACTACAACAAACCAACTAGAGATTTTCTGTGATGCAAGGCTTCAAGAACACTTTAGAACGCGTTCTATTCTCAGAACATGTCACTATGGCAACGAGACTAAAGACTAAGAAATGTTTTCTTTTAAATACTTATGATTGACTAAATGTCCAAATGAAATAAAATGAATAAACTTGCTGAATAATTGATTTAGGGGGCCAAAAGCTGTCTTAAATAGACAATCAATAGGAAATGTATATAATTGTAGACAATGAAGCACAACAAATGAAACGCCAAAGGTTTTTGTGAAACTTAAACCACAAAAGTGACATATACTGATTGAAATTATATATAATAAATTAATTTGAAGTATTCAGCTTTAATGTTAGCATCCAGCAAGACATACTGCAAATATACATGCCATTCCCATAAAAAATAAACACTGTTGTCATAAATGTTTTCGAACACTAAAGGACAAAATCATGTTTGGTGTGCAACATTAACTTGCAGAAAATCAAAAATCTAAAATTAATGTAAAGTATCATCTTTCAACCGAAAATACATTTAAATAAATAAAAATCAACAAAATAATTCAGAATCAAGGGTAAAGTGCTGAACAAATGTGCAGGCAACATGCATTGAAATGTAAACCAAAAATAGTTCAACTTATGACCCTGAGTGATCAATAAATGAGATACAAAATAACTCTTAATTTACACAAGTATAGACAGAATGTTTTATATTTAATTGATAAAAGTGCTAGACACATTTTCTATTGTTATATGTCTATTTTTTTATAAAAATAAGTTAAATCAACAAAAAAATCTTGTCTCACATTTTTTTTTACAGTGCAGCTAAAACTGTTTCTATTGCAGTTTTGCAGAACAATTGCTTTCTCCAATTGCCTGAAAAACCACCTCTTGTGAGTCTAAAGTGTATGCGAGTAGGAGTTTTTGCCAAATAGACATTTCCTTTGGACATGTTTTCATTTCATAATTTCAGTTTGTGCAACTGTAGGGTAATGCTAACAGAGCTACAAGAGACTACTCAGTAAAGGTTTTTAGTCTTGTTGGTAAAAGGGAACTAAGAGTTCATTAAGCTTGAGGTGGATAGAAAAAAATAGATTTTCATCATTTGAAGGTGTGATAATATTTGTCATGGAAGTGTGCAGCATCCACTTGGATAATGCGACGGCAGCTACAGGACAACATTCGCTCATCACTCACTAGCTATTGGTGGCGTGGAGAGACAGTGATTGAGCCAATTCGATGGATGGGCATGATTGGGAGGCCATGATGGTTGAGGGCCGATGGAAAGAATTTGGCCAGGACAATGGCGTTACACCCCTACCCTTTAAGAGAAGTGCCATGAGATTTTTTCAATTTTTTTTTTTTTATAATTATTTTTTAGGGGTTTTTACCTTTATTGGGATAGGACAGTGGAGATTTCACAGACAGGAAAGTGTGGGGAGCAGAAATAAGGGAAGGATCGGCAAAGAACTTGGAGCTGGGAATCGAACTCATGTCGCCGCGAGCACCTTGGTGCTATGTGTCGATGCACTTACCACTTGGCTATTGGCATCGACAGAAGTGCCATGGGATTTTGAATGGCCACAGGATCTCGGTTTATTTCATACAAAACACAACTAGCACATTTTTGTAACCTCAAAATCTGACTAGAAGCCTTCACTCGTATTCTATTAGTCAGCATTTTGATGGTAGCAGTTTGATTCCGTTTTTAAAAAATCAACATGATTTGGATGTTCTGGTACGAGTGAAATGTTCTTTAATTGGTCATTTACAACCGCTACCACTTAAAAAAACATATATTTTTCATGGTATATACAGGAATCATGGAGTTAAATTCAATATCTCTCAAGACATTTTTATAATCTTTCCATACATTTTAAGACCTCATTGCCCCTTCAGTTTTTAACCAGTAACATTGGAAACATTTTTAACTTGCAGAACATGTCTTAAACTCTAGGGGTGTGATTAAAAAACGTATGGCATGAGACACAAGACTGTGTTCACGAGAACAAGATGAGACAAGATTTTAAAGAAATCTTCAATGATAAAATACATATTGAAAATTTGTCTCTTTTTTATCACAAACTGTAGGCGCATTTTGGAATCAACTTGAACTTTATGAAATAAAATTTCTATTTTAATAAATTGTCTGTAGTAATAAACATATAAACCAGCAAAATGTTTTCCTAGTAATTCAACTGAGAGGCAATTGCATAAAAAATGTAAAAATAGTATAAATAAAAATAAATATATATTGTTAAGTGCAGTCAATAATCACAGTGATCAAAGTAGAACTCTCTTAAATCTCAAAAAACATCTTTACATCTTTCTTCAAGCTAAAAGATGATAGTATTCTGATACATTGTATTATGCATTTTTTATCCTTGAAGCTTAAAAAGTGATAAAACAGCCCAAAATATCATCACATCTTTTTATAGACAGAAAGTACCTCAATTAGATCTAGTTTCCATTAAAACATTATCAATATAAAAATATGCTCGAACTGTTCTATTACAACCTGGAGAAAAAACAAGGACATTACGCTAGGGTGTACTCACACTAGGCACAGTTGCCCAGAACCTTGCCCGAGCATGATTGTTCATTTCATCACAAAACCAGAAAACAATAGTATTAATTGTTTAAGTGGAAGAGCTTTATGTGGATGATTTTTTTTGTGTGTGTGTGTGTGTGTCAAGCAAGTATTCGCTGAGATTCCAGTGCGTTTGTTGACTCTAGAGCAGGGGTGTCCAAACTTTTTGGTCCGAGGGCCAGATGCAAAAAAACAAACGTTGTCGCGGGCCAAATTTTACATACATCACACAGACACGCATGCATATATATATATATATATATATATATATATAAAAATACAGTTGAAGTCAGAATTGTTAGCCCCCCTAAATTATTAGCCCCCGTTTATTTTTTCCCCAATTTCTGTTTAACGGAGAGAAGATTTTTTTCCACACATTTCTAAACATAATAGTTTTAGTAACTCATTTCTAATAACTGATTTATTTTATCTTTGCCATGATGACAGTAAATAATATTTGACTAGATATTTTTAGGACACTTCTATACAGCTTAAAGTGACATTTAAAGGCTTAACTAGGTTAATCAAGTTAACTAGTCAAGTTAAGGTAATTAGGCAAGTTATTTTATAACAATGGTTTGTTCTGAAGACTTAAGGGGCTAATAATTTTGACCTTAAAATGGTTCATAAAAAAATTTAAACCGCTTTTTATTCTAGCCGAATAAAAACAAAAGTCTTTCTCCAAAAGAAAAAATATTATCAGACATACTGTAAAAATGCCCTTGCTCTGTTAAAAATCATTTGGGAAATATTTAAAAAAGAAGAAATAAATCAAAGAGGGGCTAATAATTCAGACTTCAACTGTGTGTAGATAGATAGATAGATAGATAGATAGATAGATAGATAGATAGATAGATAGATAGATAGATAGATAGACAGATAGACAGATAGACAGACAGACAGATAGATAGATAGATCATAACAAGAACTGCTGCTTAATTGAATGCATGTAATAGCGACACCCGGTGGTTATTTATTGAATTACGTTAATTTTTGTATAGCGGGCCAGATTCTATTGATATTTATAAAAAGCCTCGCGGGCCGCCACAAAACTGATTGTGAGCCGCAGATGGCCCGCGGGCCGTAGTTTGGACACGCCTGCTCTAGAGGATTAAGAACGTCTGCAGAAAAACATATGTCTCGTTTGAGCCCCTTCCCCCAGAGAATCATCGGTCTATAACGATTGATGATTGGCTCCTGTACTAGAAGGCGGGGCTTCATCGACCGTTACACATTTCTCCATTGAAAACTATACAAGTGACATGTCCAGTGTATTCTATAGTCTTAGATATAACATAATCCGGCCTGATCTGACGAAGAAGCGTAACTATTTTACATTTTGTCAATTAATTGGCCAATTCGTACAAATTCATACATCCGTTCATTCGTATGAAAATGTACGAATTTAAAAAGGAGATGTGGAAGCCAAACCTGCCCCTAAACCCTACTGTCATTGAGAGAATGAGCAAATTGTACTAAATTGTATGAATGAAATCTTACAAATTCATATGAATTAGCCACTAAATCAAAAAGTTACGTATTGCCATGAGATTGCGTTGAACATCTGGTGCTGTATAGCAGAAGTGTGAACCTACACTGGTCTCATGGTTCGGTTACGATTATCATGCCACCGATTCGGTTTGATTTATTATCGCAGTGCATCTTGGTGCATTGACGATTCTTTCCATACATAATTAAAAGTTTTACTTCACAGCACAACAATTCTTGTATTAAAATTCATAAAAATATTTCCATATATATATATATATATATATATATATATATATATATATATATATATATATATATATATATATATATATATATATATGTGTGTGTGCGTGTGTGCGTGTGTGTATTAGTGCTGTCAAAATTACCACATGCAATATGTCAAAATTAACACGTAATAAATATGGCTGTCAAAATTGGATCTTGATGGTTTATTGTGGGCATGTTGTTTACATGAAGAAATCTGTTACAAGTTAAACAAATGTATGTATGTATGCATGTATGTATACATGCTAGTATGTAATATACATGTATAATATACATAGTAAATACACTCTAAATTGTTTTTTTGAAATGGGAATAATCATCAACACAACACCAGACACAAACTTCAACACTTTTGAAACAGACGATTAAGCAGATAAACACAACACACTGTTTTTTTTTTTTTTTGTACAACACAACTTTATTGAACATGAACATATGATTGTCTTTCCTTCTCTAAATGCAGCTTCGGCCATCTTCGACCATTCTTTTCCATCTCCTCACTTTCGTTTTCTTTCACCGCCTCCTCTTCCACACTGCAGTTTCTTGGCCTCCTCCTTCTCCTCCTTTTCTTTTTCTCTTTCATTTCTTCCATGTTCTCCTCTATTTCAATGTCTTTCATCTCTTTCTCCTCTGCGTTCTTTTCCACCTCCTCACTTTCATTTTCTTTTGCCGCCACCTCTTCCACAGTGCAGTTTCTTGGCCTCCTCCTCCTCCTCCTTTTCTTTTTCACTTTCTCCTCTTCCATGTTCTCCTCTATTTCAATGTCTTTCATCTCTTTCTCCTCTGCGTTCTTTTCCTCCTCCTGACTTTCATTTTCTTTCACCACCTCCTCTTCCACACTGCAGTTTCTTGGCCTCCTCCTTCTCCTCCTTTTTTTTTTCTCTTTCATTTCTTCCATGTTCTCCTCTATTTCAATGTCTTTCATCTCTTTCTCCTCTGCGTTCTTTTCCACCTCCTCACTTTCATTTTCTTTTGCCGCCTCCTCTTCCACACTGCAGTTTCTTGGCCTCCTCCTCCTCCTCCTTTTCTTTTTCACTTTCTCCTCTTCCATGTTCTCCTCTATTTCAATGTCTTTCATCTCTTTCTCCTCTGCGTTCTTTTCCACCTCCTCACTTTCCTTTTCTTTCACCACCTCCTCTTCCACACTGCAGTTTCTTGGCCTCCTCCTTCTCCTCCTTTTCTTTTTCTCTTTCATTTCTTCCATGTTCTCCTCTATTTCAATGTCATTCATCTCTTTCTCCTCTGCGTTCTTTTCCTCCTCCTGACTTTCCTTTTCTTTCGCCACCTCCTCTTCCACACTGCAGTTTCTTGGCCTCCTCCTCCTCCTCCTCTTCTTTTTCACTTTCTCCTCTTCCATGTTCTCCTCTATTTCAATGTTATTCATCTCTTTCTCTTCATTCTTTTCCACCTCCTCACTTTTGTTTTCTTTCACCGCCTCCTCTTCCACACTGCAGTTTCTTGGCCTCCTCCTCCTCCTCCTTTTCTTTTTCACTTTCTCCTCTTCCATGTTCTCCTCATCCTTTGGCTTCTCTTCATTTATGTTCTCTTTCTCCATCTCCTTCTGTTCAATCACCACCTCCTCCTCTTTCTCCTCCACCCTCTCCTCCTCTATTTTCCTCCTCCTCCAAAACTCCTCCTCTGACAATCGGCTGCTGATGTTTTTCTTTTTTCTCTTTCGCTTCCCTTCCTCCTCTGGCTTCTCTTCATTTGTGTTATCTTTCTCTTTCTCCTTCCCCTCCTCCAGTTCAATCACCACCTCCTCCTCTTTCTCCAAAATCTCATCTTCTTCTTTTGTCACTTTCTCCACCTTCTCCACCACCTCCACCTTCTCCACCACCTCCTCCTTCTGTATCATCTCCTTCTCTTCTTCCACTTTCACCATCATTTTCTGATAGACCTCATTCTCGTAGTCTGTTAAAAAAAAACAATTGCAGTTTGCACATAGTACACAGTCAGTTTCAAGGAGAGGTTAAACTCCAGATAAAGGAGAGTGTGAAAACAGTTTATTTCTAACATTATAGGCTTTAGATGCAGTAGATAAAATGTTTAGATGCAGAAACCATCATTTACCATCAGAGGATGAAAGTTGAAACGACTCATTTCTTGGAGAGAAGCAAAACCATTTTAGGGCAGCTCTGATAAAAGAGCCAACCCTGCTCTTCTTCTTTTTCTTTTTTTGCTTCTCCACCTTGTCCTTCTCGTCTGTTAAAAGAGAAATGGTTGCACAAAATGTATATATTAATACATAAACATTAAGAAGTTATTGTAGCTAAACTAAGGTTACCACAAATTCACCATTTTTTTGCTGCACTAAACGTACTTTAACTATGAAATTTCCCATTTTTTTTGTATTTTATTATCATTTATTTTAATTAATTTTAATAACATTATATTTTTTATTTTCATGTTAATATAACTGGTCTGTGCACCAAACAATCTAACACAATGCATGTTCAGTGCACTTTTTTAAAATAGAAATTAAATACTTCAATTTAACAAAGGATTTTAGACTAAAGTTGAATCAGACAAGCTGAAAATGAGATGCAACATTCATTTACACAAAGCATTTCATTAAGATGCACTTGAATGCAATAATAGCCTAATAATATTTGAAAAAATAAATACCAATTCATAAAGGGACCGCAATATGTAACAATCACTATTTCAGCATATTCTTTTTCTACTAGTCATTGGCTGTGTAGCACAGTAACTTTCAACCATTTTTGTAAATAACAGAATTTAACTGTAATATGAACTGTATTTTACTGTAAGACATTTAAGCAGTATGTTACTGTATTTTAAAGTTGCTTTGTGAAAATTACTCTATTACAGTGAAGATATACATACAGTTCTGTAAATACATATACAGCTAGATAAATAGTGCTGTAGTTGTAAATACAGTGTTTACAGCTGCAATTGATTTTCTGTAAGTTACTGGCGAACTGCTGCAAGCAAGTTGAAGTAGATTTTACAGGAATTTGTTAACAGAGCTCTTTACAAAAACAGAAATTCAACCAGCTGTCTATTATAATGTACACACATTTACACTGTACAAACATTGTTTTTTAACAGTAAGTATAATATTATGTCAGGAAAACACTGGATATTCATATCACAATGTAAATATGACTCACTATTAGTGCCGTTCCCAGGCCTTTCTTTGCCCTGCTGCGCTTTTTTCTGGCGCTTGGTGATCTGGCAAGAGATTTCAACTTCCATTTTCAAGTATTAAAACGTTGAAAATCCAAAGACACAACTTATTTGACTCCACTACAACAAACCAACTAGAGATTTTCTGTGATGCAAGGCTTCAAGAACACTTTAGAACGCGTTCTATTCTCAGAACATGTCACTATGGCAACGAGACTAAAGACTAAGAAATGTTTTCTTTTAAATACTTATGACTGACTAAATGTCCAAATGAAATAAAATGAATAAACTTGCTGAATAATTGATTTAGGGGGCCAAAAGCTGTCTTAAATAGACAATCAATAAGAAATGTATATAACTGTAGAAAATGAAGCACAACAAATGAAACGCCAAAGGTTTTCGTGAAACTTAAACCACAAAAGTGACATATACTGATTGAAATTATATATAATAAATTAATTTGAAGTATTCAGCTTTAATGTTAGCATCCAGCAAGACATACTGCAAATATACATGCCATTCCCATAAGAAATAAACACTGTTGTCATAAATGTTTTCGAACACTAAAGGACAAAATTATGTTTGGTGTGCAACATTAACTTGCAGAAAATCAAAAATCTAAAATTAATGTAAAGTATCATCTTTGAACTGAAAATACATTTAAATAAATAAAAATCAACAAAATAATTTAGAATCAAGGGTAAAGTGCTGAACAAATGTGCAGGCAACATGCATTGAAATGTAAACCAAAAATAGTTCAACTTATGACCCTGAGTGATCAATAAATGAGATACAAAATAACTCTTAATTTACACAAGTATAGCCAGAATGTTTTATATTTAATTGATAAAAGTGCTAGACACATTTTCTATTGTTATATGTCTATTTTTTTTTATAAAAATAAGTTAAATCAACAAAAAAATCTTGTCTCACATTTTTTTACAGTGCAGCTAAAACTGTTTCTATTGCAGTTTAGCAGAACAATTGCTTTCTCCAGTTGCCTGAAAAACCACCTCTTGTGAGTCTAAAGTGTATGCGAGTAGGAGTTTTTGCCAAATAGACATTTCCTTTGGACATGTTTTCATTTCATAATTTCAGTTTGTGCAACTGTAGGGTAATGCTAACAGAGCTACAAGAGACTACTCAGTAAAGGTTTTTAGTCTTGTTGGTAAAAGGGAACTAAGAGTTCATTAAGCTTGAGGTGGATAGAAAAAAATAGATTTTCATCATTTGAAGGTGTGATAATATTTGTCATGGAAGTGTGCAGCATCCACTTGGACAATGCGACGGCAGCTACAGGACAACATTCGCTCATCACTCACTAGCTATTGGTGGCGTGGAGAGACAGTGATTGAGCCAATTCGATGGATGGGCATGATTGGGAGGCCATGATGGTTGAGGGCCGATGGAAAGAATTTGGCCAGGACAATGGCGTTACACCCCTACCCTTTAAGAGAAGTGCCATGAGATTTTTTCAATTTTTTTTTTTTTATAATTATTTTTTAGGGGTTTTTACCTTTATTGGGATAGGACAGTGGAGATTTCACAGACAGGAAAGTGTGGGGAGCAGAAATAAGGGAAGGATCGGCAAAGAACTTGGAGCTGGGAATCGAACTCATGTCGCCTCGAGCACCTTGGTGCTATGTGTCGATGCACTTACCACTTGGCTATTGGCATCGACAGAAGTGCCATGGGATTTTGAATGGCCACAGGATCTCGGTTTATTTCATACAAAACACAACTAGCACATTTTTTGTAACCTCAAAATCTGACTAGAAGCCTTCACTCGTATTCTATTAGTCAGCATTTTGATGGTAGCAATTTGATTCCGTTTTTAAAAAATCAACATGATTTGGATGTTCTGGTACGAGTGAAATGTTCTTTAATTGGTCATTTACAACCGCTACCACTTAAAAAAACATATATTTTTCATGGTATATACAGGAATCATGGAGTTAAATTCAATATCTCTCAAGACATTTTTATAATCTTTCCATACATTTTAAGACCTCATTGCCGCTTCAGTTTTTAACCAGTAACATTGGAAACATTTTTAACTTGCAGAACATGTCTTAAACTCTAGGGGTGTGATTAAAAAACGTATGGCATGAGACACAAGACTGTGTTCACGAGAACAAGATGAGACAAGATTTTAAAGAAATCTTCAATGATAAAATACATATTGAAAATTTGTCTCTTTTTTATCACAAACTGTAGGCGCATTTTGGAATCAACTTGAACTTTATGAAATAAAATTTCTATTTTAATAAATTGTCTGTATAATAAACATATAAACCAGCAAAATGTTTTCCTAGTAATTCAACTGAGAGGCAATTGCATAAAAAATGTAAAAATAGTATAAATAAAAATAAATATATATTGTTAAGTGCAGTCAATAATCACAGTGATCAAAGTAGAACTCTCTTAAATCTCAAAAAACATCTTTACATCTTTCTTCAAGCTAAAAGATGATAGTATTCTGATACATTGTATTATGCATTTTTTATCCTTGAAGCTTAAAAAGTGATAAAACAGCCCAAAATATCATCACATCTTTTTATAGACAGAAAGTACCTCAATTAGATCTAGTTTCCATTAAAACATTATCAATATAAAAATATGCTCGAACTGTTCTATTACAACCTGGAGAAAAAACAAGGACATTACGCTAGGGTGTACTCACACTAGGCACAGTTGCCCAGAACCTTGCCCGAGCATGATTGTTCATTTCATCACAAAACCAGAAAACAATAGTATTAATTGTTTAAGTGGAAGAGCTTTATGTGGATGATTTTTTTTTGTGTGTGTGTGTGTGTGTCAAGCAAGTATTCGCTGAGATTCCAGTGCGTTTGTTGACTCTAGAGCAGGGGTGTCCAAACTTTTTGGTCCGAGGGCCAGATGCAAAAAAACAAACGTTGTCGCGGGCCAAATTTTACATACATCACACAGACACGCATGCATATATATATATATATATATATATATAAAAATACAGTTGAAGTCAGAATTGTTAGCCCCCCTAAATTATTAGCCCCCGTTTATTTTTTCCCCAATTTCTGTTTAACGGAGAGAAGATTTTTTTCCACACATTTCTAAACATAATAGTTTTAGTAACTCATTTCTAATAACTGATTTATTTTATCTTTGCCATGATGACAGTAAATAATATTTGACTAGATATTTTTAGGACACTTCTATACAGCTTAAAGTGACATTTAAAGGCTTAACTAGGTTAATCAAGTTAACTAGTCAAGTTAAGGTAATTAGGCAAGTTACTTTATAACAATGGTTTGTTCTGAAGACTTAAGGGGCTAATAATTTTGACCTTAAAATGGTTCATAAAAAAATTTAAACCGCTTTTTATTCTAGCCGAATAAAAACAAAAGTCTTTCTCCAAAAGAAAAAATATTATCAGACATACTGTAAAAATGCCCTTGCTCTGTTAAAAATCATTTGGGAAATATTTAAAAAAGAAGAAATAAATCAAAGAGGGGCTAATAATTCAGACTTCAACTGTGTGTAGATAGATAGATAGATAGATAGATAGATAGATAGATAGATAGATAGATAGACAGATAGACAGATAGACAGACAGACAGATAGATAGATAGATCATAACAAGAACTGCTGCTTAATTGAATGCATGTAATAGCGACACCCGGTGGTTATTTATTGAATTACGTTAATTTTTGTATAGCGGGCCAGATTCTATTGATATTTATAAAAAGCCTCGCGGGCCGCCACAAAACTGATTGTGAGCCGCAGATGGCCCGCGGGCCGTAGTTTGGACACGCCTGCTTTAGAGGATTAAGAACGTCTGCAGAAAAACATATGTCTCGTTTGAGCCCCTTCCCCCAGAGAATCATCAGTCTATAACGATTGATGATTGGCTCCTGTACTAGAAGGCGGGGCTTCATCGACCGTTACACATTTCTCCATTGAAAACTATACAAGTGACATGTCCAGTGTATTCTATAGTCTTAGATATAACATAATCCGGCCTGATCTGACGAAGAAGCGTAACTATTTTACATTTTGTCAATTAATTGGCCAATTCGTACAAATTCATACATCCGTTCATTCGTATGAAAATGTACGAATTTAAAAAGGAGATGTGGAAGCCAAACCTGCCCCTAAACCCTACTGTCATTGAGAGAATGAGCAAATTGTACTAAATTGTATGAATGAAATCTTACAAATTCATATGAATTAGCCACTAAATCAAAAAGTTACGTATTGCCATGAGATTGCGTTGAACATCTGGTGCTGTATAGCAGAAGTGTGAACCTACACTGGTCTCATGGTTCGGTTACGATTATCATGCCACCGATTCGGTTTGATTTATTATCGCAGTGCATCTTGGTGCATTGACGATTCTTTCCATACATAATTAAAAGTTTTACTTCACAGCACAACAATTCTTGTATTAAAATTCATAAAAATATTTCCATATATATATATATATATATATATATGTGTGTGTGTGTGTGTGTGTGTGTGTGTGTGTGTGTGTGTGTGTGCGCGTGTGCGCGTGTGCGTGTGTGCGTGTGTGTGTGTGTGTGTGTGTGTGTGTGTGTGTGTGTGTATATTAGTGCTGTCAAAATTAACACATGCAATATGTCAAAATTAACACATGTAATAAATATGGCTGTCAAAATTGGATCTTGATGGTTTATTGTGGGCATGTTGTTTACATGAAGAAATCTGTGTTACAAGTTAAACAAATGTACAGATGTTACTACTTCAATGTGTTCCTTGTGCCGCCATTCATACCGCGGCGACGGCGGTACTTGATGCGCCAGCAGCATTTGACCGCTGGGTGGCACTTTAACCATATATATTCAGCTTTGCCTTTTCACAATGCTAAACAGACTGTTCTGTAGGCGTAGCTAGCTGTATGTGATGTGATGTGTTCAATTAAAATATAATTTTAATTTAGTTTTTCTGGTAATAGACATGCTCTTACACTATACTATGCTGTAGAAAAGATACATGGTGAGAAGTCAAAAAGCAAATATAAGAATTAAGTTATTAGCCTTCAGTGCCCGATTAAATTGCGTTGGGGTGAAAATAATGTTTTGATTTCTTTGACTATCATGGCAATGTTATAATCTCAAATCTTAAACGTGCGCATATGAAAAACAGCAAAATAATATAGATTATCCTGCCGGTAGAGCACATCACCTCACAGTTAACTTGCGATCACCTCAACTTACATGTAAATTTTTTTTACCTGGTTTATTGTAAACTTATTAAGTGCAAAGAGGATTCGTTTTGGAAAATAGAATTGAAGAAATGAAAGACAACTAAAATGAAAGCACAAACATTCAGTACAAATAAGTAGTCTTAAATAAAAAAAATAATAAATAAAGCAGTCTTTGATTCTAAATATAGAGAGATGTAGTGTTTGCTATTTTGATAGAACTAAGACTAGACATGTTCATTTATATTTTTAATTTACGTTTTTATTTTCGTTGTTGATTATATTTACGATCTCATTTTATGTTTCAATTATAGTACATAATAATAAACGAATAATGAAAATAAATGAATAATGATAATAGGACATAAATTAAGTCTGGCAGGTTTATTTTTAATAATTTAGTTTCAGTTCCGTTTTTTGTTTCAAAACGTCAATGTTCTGCTTTAAAGTATAACTGTTGTTTTGTTTTGTTTTTTACTTAATGGCTCAGTATGTTTTGTATTTTAATTTCATATTCAGTCACCTTGCATATGCGTGTGAAATATAATGCCGCATAACCGCGGAAAAAGAAGAAAAGGCTGTCAGTTAAAGCTAATTCATCAAAATAAGCTATATTAAAATACAGCATTTATGTTAATACAGGCAGAGTGTAAACAAACTAAGGCTAAGATATGCGCTTGCCTTTTAATGCATTTAAAAAATATTTGCCTTTTTATAGGCTACAGGCAACTATGGTGTATAATAATGTTTTTTTTTTTGTTTTTTTGTATGGTAAAGGACAATGCACATTATGTTATTGATGTAAACTTAGGCTAAAACTTACCATTGATAAACGTGACCTACCTCAAGCAGATCACTTAAAGTGTAATAAAAATAATGTTGCCGCAGGACATAAATGAAGTCCCGCAAGTTTATTTTTAATAATTTAGTTTCAGTACTATTAATTTTTTTCTCAAAACGTCAATAGCACCTTCAATAATCTAAACATTAAAGATGGACCGCAAGATGTGTTGAGTGGCTATATGTGGTGAAGAACGATGGCAAAGCTAAGTGTGATTATTGTAATAAACTAATAAGTTATAAAGCAGAGTCCCGACCAACAGGACAAAGCGTATGCGGTTGGCTCATTCTTCACGAATATAGAATTAAAATTATGGCGCGTTAGGTTCATTGTGCATCCCGCAGGTGCAACCAACAAGGGTTGTGCATTTGAGTTTAACTTTTTGAGCGTTATAAGCAGCTCGTTGTTAGTTTTTATTTAAATATATCGAGCCGAAACTAAGCAGCTCATTCTCTCCGCCTCCTCGTTTATAACCAGCTGGACACGCCACTGAAGCAGGAGAGACACTCCGTCGTTCATAATCTTAGCTGATGTGTCGGAGTCGAAAGAATATATCAAAGAGGAATGTTCTTTTAACAGTCCTGATATGTTCAATCTTTTTTTTTCCCTGTCATTTCTCTTCAGCAAATTATATTTTTAAAGCTGCTTGATTCTTTTAAAACCGAAAGCAGAGCCCGTCAATTGGTGTTTTTTCATAAGATACTCCTTTATGAATGTTTTATTTTATGAGTAGTCTTTAATGTGCTTTTTAATGGTTTTATTTTATTCAAAGCAGCACCTAAAAGCGAATTTATCCTCAAAACGTGGCATGAGAGCAATGCATGTCATGTGTCGCATATATTGCCTTTTTTTCTGATCTTTTTGCATAAAGGTTTTAATCAAAAGACAGGTAATTTAATTACTTTCGATGTGCTAAAATATTTGTTAAATAAATGTTATTTCAAAAAAAGTATATGCAATGTGCTCTGACGGGTAAAATCCGATTCTTTCTCTCTTTCAAGTTCAAAGCAAATTTGAATGCCAAAGGATTTTAGATATGCATATACAAGACTATGTAGTATATTAACATTAACAAATTAATAAAATAAGTAGCAAATGAGAAATAAATGACTGACAAGTTGATAAAAACAGACATTATCTCTAAAAGTTATCAGAATTGCAAGATTAAAACAGCTAAATATAGGCCTAAAATAAATCTAGAAAGCAACTACTGCGCGCTGATATTTCTTCTTCTTTTTTTCCGAATAATGAACAATTTCAACCGCAGGGAGATACCGACAGCTTGATTTGCAGTATTTTCTAACATGTTAGAAGCGGGCAGCGGACATCAGCTAGCCGTAAAGACGGGCCGGCACAAAAAAAAAAACATGGCTGCCGGTGGAGAAGCGGCTGTCCCCTCAGCAGCTGATTGAGACGGAGCTGCATATCCTAACTGAGTGCACTAAATACTCCGAGATCCGGGAGAAATTCTACCCGATAATCCAACACATACAAAACAACTTTGAGTCCCTGTCGAACAGAACCCATCTTACTGGGGGAGTGTGTGTGCTGCTGTGTGTTCACCCCTTCACCCAACAATACCCGCTCCTGTCTCCAACACACAAATACTGGAACTCTTTATGTGGACTTACTTTTGATAATAGGCTACTATTATTACCTTTATCCTGTTTAATGTTATCAAAAATCTATTTTTATTTTTATTATTATATTTTTATTTTTTTATTTTATTTTTATTTTTATTAATCATTTTTTTTATTATATGTTATTTTCATATTTGTTTGCACTACTGCCCTTTTTGCACTGTCTTGTTTGTGAGACGCGACGCTGCACTGCTTTGGCAAAACGAATGTACAGTTAGGCTACTTGTCATGCCAATAAAGCACCTCAAATGTGAAAATGTGAAAATAGCCTAGGCCACAACTAACAAATATAGTCTATTAATAACAAAAAATGCCCTTTTCATTTTCATACAATAGGCCTATGTGTGGGTTTTGACAATATGTGTTTAATTAAGCTATAAAGATCAGATGAAATGCATAGTGAAATATGAAATAAATGTCTCTTTTGCTGAAAATTTAATTAATCTATATAATTAATATTTTAAAAATCAACTCCTTTTTGCCCAGAGAAAGAGGCGCGCGGCACTAGCGGACATGATAGGCTATTCTATCGAGATGACACCATAAAAGGCCTTCAATGCACTGATATAGGTAATAGGGATACAATGAAAAGCCGATTTCACTATTGACCGTTTTTATTCACTGACGGCTTCCCAACGCCGCATTTCTGTTGCGCGAAAAAAAGCTGCTGCAAATAAGCAAATTTACGACAAAACAATTTTAATAGTTTCATAGTAGTAGCTGGTGTGCTTCATCTGCGTGATTCTGATTTGACATTCTTCTGCTAAACTTGCGCTGTGTTGATGTGTAAATGGGCTATGATCTTTGCTATTGAGGCTAAGGCATCAAGTTGTAAATGAGCTACTTTCAATTTCGAGGTGGGGGAAGTGGGAAGAGGCAATTCAAATGTATCATCTCTAAAAATAAAAAAGGCCGCTTACGCGGCATATGTGTTTAAAGATTATTACCTTATTTTTTATTTTATTATTATTAATTTATTCATTCATTCTTCATTCATTTTCTTTTCGGTTTAGTCCCTTTATTAGTCTGTGATCGCCACAGCGGAATGAACCGTCAACTTATCCAGCATATGTTTTACGCAATGGATGGCAGGAGGGCCAGCTGGGGCTTCGGGACGGAGTGAAAGGAAAGGCGGAATTTGCCCTGAGTCTGGGAAAGATGGCTTGCCGTAATTACACTAGTTTTCCTATCGCACACATACGCCAAACACATAAACAAATAAATAAAAAAGGAAAAGAAAACATCTAGACTTATAGGCTGAGGTCTTTTTGCTTATAATCGCCCTTATGTTTCCGTTTTAAATGTAAGGCTGTTGCAGAGAATAATACAATTTTAATTTATAAGTGATTTTGCTGCGTTCCCCTTGATGTTTCAATAACGCATAATAATCTACACACCATATTAAAGACACAGCAGACATAAAGGTTGTGTGTGAAAGCCCGAGCAAAAGAGCGCTCTCTTCACAGCTCTGTTGATGCTGCTAGCGGCTTCTTTCTTTTTGTTATTTATTTTGCAGATACACCATATGAATACAACAGAAAGACATAAAACTTTACAAATTACCTTTTGTAGACTCAAAACAAGTGTCATATCTTGATAAGCCTAAGCCACATTGAAATATAATTTAAAGAATTACATTATCGGATATAATAAAATCGCATTAAATAAATAAACCAATATAAAACAAGCAAAAGCAAGCTATAACAGTTTAGGTAGGCCTATAGCCTACATAAATAAAACCGTTAAAGCCAAATCAAACTTTTATTTTACAAGATATTTTCTTTTAAAAGATTTTAGATATTTTCTAAAAACAATAAACACCAGAGAAGGTTTAGAATATTATTTATAAAGTATTTGGATATGATGATAATAATCAAATGGTGCAATCAGAGCATTTTTGGGAACACGTTTCAGGTCTCTCCAGTGCATTTGGGCTGAATGTTTGACTGTGTCTAAATGAGGATGTTATAAAATACATTTTCTACCGAGTTATTAACGGATGCACGATGCCAATAGTTGGGGGACGTTCTGGGGGCTGGGTTTGCGTTACGCGCTGCGAGCTATAGGCCGACAGTGGAAATGCGACATGATTTCGGTCTCACTGATGCCCATTAACACCTAAATGACAAGCTTTTGGTTATGAGATGGGGGAAGGGGTATGTCTCCACCCTCAAGTGTTTTCCACAAACATGGCCACACAAAATCCAAAGCTCCCGTGGACGGATGGCGTAACCGTAGCAAAACCTATGCGTTTTAAAACCAAACCGCATAAAATATGGGGCCTTATGAAAATGAATGTTTCTATGCACAGCAAGTTCTGGACTGAACTACTTGTTATTTAAAATATCTGTATTACGCTCTAGCATTCGCCAAAACGAATATATTTGTACATAAAAACACTAAACATAGCCTAGCTGAATAGGGTGTTGCCTGCTGAGCCATGACAGCAGCAGACAATTCCGCACGACCATAAAGCCTTCACCCGACAGTTATTTTCAAATATTCACAACGCGAGCCACAACAATAGACATGCAATGCCCATCATCCTTACAGACAACTTCGCTTTAAACTGTATTAAGGTCCCATTTACACTGCACAGCAGTTTTATATAAAACGTTAATGATACATATAACAGGCTACATTTTGATGGTGAAATAACCTTTTAAACGATGGCTTTTTATTTCAGTATTCAAACATTAAATAACGAATGCATCAAGTGAAATAACGAATATGCAAAAACAAATGTATATAAATATAAAGGACTATTATAATTAGCAAAATGCTGCTCTATTTATCTTTGTATTTTTATAATTTTATTATTGTTATTTTTATTATTTTGAATTAATTAAAGCTATAGACAAATACTGCTTGACATTTTAGAAAATGTTTTGCGTATACCCAGTACCGAGAACAAACAAACAAAAGCACATGGCTTGTTAATCAATTTAATCAAGCTCTAGCCACGAATAAAATAATAGACTATTTTATTATTTTAATATTTTAGACGACGGGTTAGTAATTATATTATAAATGGTTATGTTCAGATCAATGAAATAATAACTTTAATAATTCTGCTTTGCATTTTTCCATGCATTACTAACATCACTAAACCATACATTTGTTTTATAAGTTAACCAAATATTTGCAGAGATTCAGCAGTTTTTTTTCTGACGCGTTTGCCAGTCATGCCAGTCAGTGAAAAAAAAAGTAGCCTAACTGTGGCCCTGTTTGCAGGTATTCAGATTCGTTTTTATTAATCTTATTCAACTTTTATTATTTACAGGACATAAAAATGCAATTAAAAGTTTCAAATCAATGTGCATTGTCCTTTACCATACAAAAAAAAAAAACACTGTTATACACCATAGTAGCCTGTAGCCTATAAAATGGCCGCAAATCTTTTTAAATGCATTAAAAAGCAAGCGCATATCTTAGCCGTACCTTGAGTTTGTTCACATTCTGCCTGTATTAACATGCATGCTGTATTTTAATATAGCTTATTTCGATGAATTAGCTCTAACTGACAGCTTTTTCTTCTTTTTCAGCAGTTATGCTCGCATTATAGCCTATTTCACACGCATATGCAAGGTGACTGAAATTGAAATTCAAATACAAAACATACTGAGCCATTAAGTAAAAAAAAAAAAAAATAGCTACTTTAAAGGAGAACATTGACGTTTTGAAAAAAAAAAAAAACTGAACTGAAACTAAATTATTAAAAAATAAACCTGCTAGACTTAATTTATGTCCTGCGGCAAAAATATTTGTATTATGATCTGCTTAAAATAGGTCAATTTATTTATTTATTTTTTGCTTTTGATGAAGCTACATTCAACTTAAGCTCAATGTCGGCAGTGTCTTTAAATAAATAATTTATCTAGGCCTATTTTTATTATTCATTAATTTTCATTATTCGTTTATTATTATCTACAATTGTTGAAACATAAAATGAGATAGTAAACTATAATCAACAACGAAAATATAAGTAAAAACAGAAATAAAAACATAAATGAAAATGTCTTAGTCCTGTCAAAATAGCAAACACTGAACATCTCTCTATATTTAGGTTAAAAGACTGCTTTATTTATTTATTTATTTATTTAAGACTACTTATTTGTACTGAATGTTTATGCTTTCATTTTAGTTGCAAAAAGATCAGAAATTGATCTCGCATGCGCAGGGGAAAAAAGGCAATTATGCCACACATGACTTGCATCGCTCTCATGCCAAGTTTTGAGGATAAATTCGCATTTAGATGCTGCTTGAAATAAAATAAAACTATCAAAAAGCACATTAAAGACTTTAATAAAAAAATTAAAACATTCATTAAGGAGTATCTTATGAAAAACACCACGGGCTCTGCTTTCGGTTTTAAAAGAATCAAGCAGCTTTAAAAAATATATAATTTGCTGAAGAGAAATGACACGGAAAAAAATAAAAAAGATTAAACATATCGGGACTGTTAAAAGAAAATTCCTCTTTGATATATTCTTTCGACTCCGATACATCAGCTAAGATTATGAATGACGGAGTGTCTCTCCTGCTTCAGCAGCGTGTCCCGCTGGTTATAAACGATAAGGCGGAGAGTATGCGCTGCTTAGTGAACCTAACGCGCCATTATTTTAATTCTATATTCGTGAAGAATGAGCCAACCGCATATGCTTAGTCCTGTTGGTCGAGCCACTCTGCTTTATAACTTAGTTTATTACAATAATCACACTTAGCTTTGCCATCGTTCTTCACATGTTGCCACTCGGCACATCTTGCGCTCCATCCTTCAACAAATGTTTACATTATTGAGGTGCTCTCCGGCGGCAAAGTTTCTGGCAGAGTAGCGAGTGAAAAAATGTGCTTGCAGAAATTGGAATCAAATTTAAATTATATAACAAGCATCGTATTCTTTCTAATCCTCGCCCAGTTTTAATACAAGTTGTGTTTTTTATATTTGTGGCTGTGAAGTTTATTAAGAATATATATATATATATATATATATATATATGTGACCTACCTCAAGCAGATCACTTAAAGTATAAAAAAAAAAAATAAATAAATAAATATATATATATATATATATATATATATATATATATATATATATATATTTATTTATTTATTTATTTTTTTATACTTTAAGTGATCTGCTTGAGGTAGGTCACGTTTATCAATGGTAAGTTTTAGCCTAAGTTTACATCAATAACATAATGTGCATTGTCCTTTACTATACAAAAAAAAGAAAAAAAAAACATTATTATACACCATAGTTGCCTGTAGCCTATAAAAAGGCAAATATTTTTAAATGCATTAAAAGGCAAGCACATATCTTAGCCTTGAGTTTGTTCACACTCTGGCTGTATTAACATAAATGCTGTATTTTAATATAGCTTATTTTGATGAATTAGCTCTAACCTTTGACAGCTTTTTCTTCTTTTTCCGCGGTTATGCGGCATTATATTTCACACACATATGCAAGGTAACTGAATATGAAGTTAAAATACAAAACATACTAAGCCATTAAGTAAAAAAACAAACAAAAAAACACAACAGTTATAGCTATTTTAAAGAAGAACATTGACGTTTTGAAAAAAAACTGAACTGAAACTAAATTATTAAAAATAAACCTGCAAGACTTAATTTATGTCCTGCGGCAAAAATATTTTTATTATACTTTTAGTGATCTGCTTAAGGTAGGTCAATTTATTTTTCTCAGTGTTTCACGTACTGTACGGCAATGTCTTTAAATAAATAATTTATTTAGGCCTATTTTCATTATTCATTTATTTTCATTATTCGTTTATTATTATGTGCAATTGTTGAGACATAAATGAGATAGTAAAATATAATCAACAACGAAAATGGAAATAAAAACAGAAATAAAACATAAATGAAAATGTCTTGTCTTAGTCCTATCAAAATAGCAAAAACTGAACATCTTTCTATATTTAGGCTGCTATATTTATTTATTTATTTATTTAAGACTACTTATTTGTACTAAATGTTTGTGCTTTCATTTTAGTTGTCTTTTACTTCTTCAATTTTATTTTCCAAAACGAATCCTCTTTGCACTTAAAAAGTTTACAATAAAGCGTGTTAACAAATTTTAAATGATTAATGAAGGAATTATAATGCTTTGACTTATTGTTTAATATCATTTACAAGCACAGTAGCTGTATGGGCTATTTCTGTCCGTTCGCATCCCGTCCCTCTGCGCCCCCTGGCGGCTCATTCACAAACTGCGGTCATACACTAAAAACAGAGCGGCACCTATTTCAAACGGCGGCGGTACAAGCCGCGGCGTTAATAGCCACTTTGAACTCTCACCTACTGTATGTATGTATGTATGCATGTATGTATACATGCTAGTATGTAATATACATGTATAATATACATAGTAAATACACTCTAAATTGCTTTTTTGAAACGGGAATAATCATCAACACAACACCAGGCACAAACTTCAACACTTTTGAAACAGACGATTAAGCAGATAAACACAACACACTGTTTTTTTTTTTTTTTTGTACAACACAACTTTATTGAACATGAACATATGATTGTCTTTCCTTCTCTAAATGCAGCTTCGGCCATCTTCGACCATTCTTTTCCATCTCCTCACTTTCGTTTTCTTTCACCGCCTCCTCTTCCACACTGCAGTTTCTTGGCCTCCTCCTTCTCCTCCTTTTCTTTTTCTCTTTCATTTCTTCCATGTTCTCCTCTATTTCAATGTCTTTAATTTCTTTCTCCTCTGCGTTCTTTTCCACCTCCTCACTTTCATTTTCTTTCGCCGCCTCCTCTTTCACACTGCAGTTTCTTGGCCTCCTCCTTCTCCTCCTTTTCTTTTTCACTTTCTCCTCTTCCATGTTCTCCTCTATTTCAATGTCTTTCATCTCTTTCTCCTCTGCGTTCTTTTCCATCTCCTCACTTTCGTTTTCTTTCACCGCCTCCTCTTCCACACTGCAGTTTCTTGGCCTCCTCCTTCTCCTCCTTTTCTTTTTCTCTTTCATTTCTTCCATGTTCTCCTCTATTTCAATGTCTTTCATCTCTTTCTCCTCTGCGTTCTTTTCCATCTCCTCACTTTCGTTTTCTTTCACCGCCTCCTCTTCCACACTGCAGTTTCTTGGCCTCCTCCTTCTCCTCCTTTTCTTTTTCTCTTTCATTTCTTCCATGTTCTCCTCTATTTCAATGTCTTTAATTTCTTTCTCCTCTGCGTTCTTTTCCATCTCCTCACTTTCGTTTTCTTTCACCGCCTCCTCTTCCACACTGCAGTTTCTTGGCCTCCTCCTTCTCCTCCTTTTCTTTTTCTCTTTCATTTCTTCCATGTTCTCCTCTATTTCAATGTCTTTCATCTCTTTCTCCTCTGCGTTCTTTTCCATCTCCTCACTTTCGTTTTCTTTCACCGCCTCCTCTTCCACACTGCAGTTTCTTGGCCTCCTCCTTCTCCTCCTTTTCTTTTTCTCTTTCATTTCTTCCATGTTCTCCTCTATTTCAATGTCTTTCATCTCTTTCTCCTCTGCGTTCTTTTCCATCTCCTCACTTTCGTTTTCTTTCACCGCCTCCTCTTCCACACTGCAGTTTCTTGGCCTCCTCCTTCTCCTCCTTTTCTTTTTCTCTTTCATTTCTTCCATGTTCTCCTCTATTTCAATGTTATTCATCTCTTTCTCTTCATTCTTTTCCACCTCCTCACTTTTGTTTTCTTTCACCGCCTCCTCTTCCACACTGCAGTTTCTTGGCCTCCTCCTCCTCCTCCTTTTCTTTTTCACTTTCTCCTCTTCCATGTTCTCCTCATCCTTTGGCTTCTCTTCATTTATGTTCTCTTTCTCCATCTCCTTCTGTTCAATCACCACCTCCTCCTCTTTCTCCTCCACCCTCTCCTCCTCTATTTTCCTCCTCCAAAACTCCTCTTCTGACAATCGGCTGCTAATGTTTTTCTTTTTTCTCTTTCGCTTCCCTTCCTCCTCTGGCTTCTCTTCATTTGTGTTATCTTTCTCTTTCTCCTTCACCTCCTCCAGTTCAATCACCACCTCCTCCTCTTTCTCCAAAATTTTATCTTCTTCTTTTGTCACTTTCTCCACCTTCTCCACCACCTCCACCTTCTCCACCACCTCCTCCATCATCTCCTTCTCTTCTTCCACTTTCACCATCATTTTCTGATAGACCTCATTCTCGTAGTCTGTTAAAAAAAAACAATTGCAGTTTGCACATAGTACACAGTCAGTTTCAAGGAGAGGTTAAACTCCAGATAAAGGAGAGTGTGAAAACAGTTTATTTCTAACATGATAGGCTTTAGATGCAGTAGATAAAATGTTTAGATGCAGAAACCATCATTTACCATCAGAGGATGAAAGTTGAAACGGCTCATTTCTTGGAGAGAAGCAAAACCATTTTAGGGCAGCTCTGATAAAAGAGCCAACCCTGCTCTTCTTCTTTTTCTTTTTTTGCTTCTGCACCTTGTCCTTCTCGTCTGTTAAAAAGAGAAATGGTTGCACAAAATGTATATATTAATACATAAACATTAAGAAGTTATTGTAGCTAAACTAAGGTTACCACAAATTCACCATTTTTTTGCTGCACTAAACGTACTTTAACTATGAAATTTCCCATTTTTTTTGTATTTTATTATCATTTATTTTAATTAATTTTAATAACATTATATTTTTTTATTTTCACGTTAATATAACTGGTCTGTGCACCAAACAATCTAAAAAAATGCATGTTCAGTGCACTTTTTTAAAATAGAAATTAAATACTTCAATTTATCAAAGGATTTTAGACTAAAGTTGAATCAGACAAGCTGAAAATGAGATGCAACATTCATTTACACAAAGCATTTCATTAAGATGCACTTGAATGCAATAATAGCCTAATAATATTTGAGAAAATAAATACCAATTCATAAAGGGACCTCAATATGTAACATTCACTATTTCAGCATATTCTTTTTCTACTAGTCATTGGCTGTGTAGCACAGTAACTTTTAACCATTTTTGTAAATAACAGAATTTAACTGTAATATGAACTGTATTTTACTGTAAGACATTTAAGCAGTATGTTACTGTATTTTAAAGTTGCTTTGTGAAAATTACTCTATTACAGTGAAGATATACATACAGTTCTATAAATACATATACAGCAAGATAAATAGGGCTGTAGTTGTAAATACAGTGTTTACAGCTGTAATTGATTTTCTGTAAGTTACTGGCGAACTGCTGCAAGCAAGTTGAAGTAGATTTTACAGGAATTTGTTAACAGAGCTCTTTACAAAAACAGGAATTCAACCAGCTGTCTATTATAATGTACAAACATTTACACTGTACAAACATTGTTTTTTAACAGTAAGTATAATATTATGTCAGGAAAACACTGGATATTCATATCACAATGTAAATATGACTCACTATTAGTGCCGTTCCCAGGCCTTTCTTTGCCCTGCTGCGCTTTTTTCTGGCGCTTGGTGATCTGGCAAGAGATTTCAACTTCCATTTTCAAGTATTAAAACGCTGAAAATCCAAAGACACAACTTATTTGACTCCACTACAACAAACCAACTAGAGATTTTCTGTGATGCAAGGCTTCAAGAACACTTTAGAACGCGTTCTATTCTCAGAACATGTCACTATGGCAACGAGACTAAAGACTAAGAAATGTTTTCTTTTAAATACTTATGATTGACTAAATGTCCAAATGAAATAAAATGAATAAAAAACTTGCTGAATAATTGATTTAGGGGGCCAAAAGCTGTCTTAAATAAACAATCAATAGGAAATGTATATAACTGTGGACAATGAAGCACAACAAATGAAACGCCAAAGGTTTTCGTGAAACTTAAACCACAAAAGTGACATATACTGATTGAAATGATATATAATAAATTAATTTGAAGTATTCAGCTTTAATTTTAGCATCCAGCAAGACATACTGCAAATATACATGCCATTCCCATAAGAAATAAACACTGTTGTCATAAATGTTTTCGAACATTTGGTGTGCAACATTAACTTGCAGAAAATCAAAAATCTAAAATTAATGTAAAGTATCATCTTTGAACCGAAAATACATTTAAATAAATAAAAATCAACAAAATAATTCAGAATCAAGGGTAAAGTGCTGAACAAATGTGCAGGCAACATGCATTGAAATGTAAACCAAAAATAGTTCAACTTATGACCCTAAGTGATCAATAAATGAGATACAAAATAACTCTTAATTTACACAAGTATAGCCAGAATGTTTTATATTTAATTGATAAAAGTGCTAGACACATTTTCTATTGTTATATGTCTATTTTTTTTATAAAAATAAGTAAAATCAACAAAAAAATCTTGTCTCACATTTTTTTTTACAGTGAAGCTAAAACTGTTTCTATTGCAGTTTTGCAGAACAATTGCTTTCTCCAATTGCCTGAAATTTCCTTTGGACATGTTTTCATTTCATAATTTCAGTTTGTGCAACTGTAGGGTAATGCTAACAGAGCTACAAGAGACTACACAGTAAAGGTTTTTAGTCTTGTTGGTAAAAGGGAACTAAGAGTTCATTAAGCTTGAGGTGGATAGAAAAAAAATAGACTTTCCTCATTTGAAGGTGTGATAATATTTGTCATGGAAGTGTGCAGCATCCACTTGGACAATGCAACGGCAGCTACAGGACAACATTCGCTCATCACTCACTAGCTATTGGTGGCGGAGACAGTGATTGAGCCAATTCGATGGATGGGCATGATTGGGAGGCCATGATGGTTGAGGGCCGATGGAAAGAATTTGGCCAGGACAATGGCCTTACACCCCTACCCTTTAAGAGAAGTGCCATGAGATTTTTTTCACCTTTATTGGGATAGGACAGTGGAGATTTCACAGACAGGAAAGTGTGGGGAGCAGAGACAGGGGAAGGATCGGCAAAGAACTTATTGCTGGGAATCGAACTCTTGTCGCCGTGAGCACCTTGGTGCTATGTGTCGACGCACTTACTACTTGGCTTTTGGCGCCGACAGAAGTGCCATGGGATTTTTAATGACCACAGGATCTCGGTTTATTTCATACAAAACGTAACTAGCACAGTTTTCATGTCAGTTTTTTGCACACATTTTTGTAACCTCAAAAACTACTAGAAGCCTTCACTTGCATTCTATTAGTCAGTATTTTGATGGTAGCAATTTGATCACGTTTTTAAAAAAATCAACATGATTTAGATGTTCTGGTACGAGTGAAATGTTCTTTAATTGGTCATTAACAAATGCTACCACATAAAAAAACATATTTTTCATGGTATGTACAGGATTCATGGAGTTAAATTCAATATCTCTCAAGACATTTTAATACTCTTTCCATACATTTTAAGACCTCATTGCCACTTTAGGTTTTAACCAGTAACATTGGAAACATTTTTAACTTGCAGAACATGTCTTAAATTCTAGGGGTGTGATAAGATACGTATGGCACGAGATACAAGACTGTGTTCACGAGAACAAGATGAGACGAGATTTTAAAGAAATCTTCAATGATAAAATACATGTTGAAAATTTGTCTCTTTTTTATCACAAAATGTAGGCGCATTTTAGAATCAACTTGAACTTTGAAATAAAATGTATATCTTAATAAACTGTCTGCAGTAATAAACATCGAACCTGCAAAATGTTTTCCTAGAAATTGAACTGAGAGGCAATTACATAAAAAATGTGTAAATAGTATAAATAAAAATAAAAATATATTTGTAAGTGCAGTCAATAATCACAGTGATCAAAGTAGAACTCTCTTAAAACTCAAAAAAACATCTTTCTTCAAGCTAAAAGATGATAGTGTTCTGATACATTGTATCATGTGCATTTGCTGAACCTAGAGAATTAATAACCTCTGCAGAAAAACATATGTCTGGTTTGAGCCCCTTCCCCCAGAGAATCGTCAGTCTATACTGATTGATGATTGGCTTCTGTACTAGTAGGAGGGGCTTCATTTGCCAAATCGACCATTACACTTTTCTCTATTCAAAACTATACAAGTGACATGTCCAGTGTATTCTATAGTCTTTGATATAACATATCCAGCCTGATCTGACGAAGAAGCGCAACTATTTTACGTTTTGTCAGTTAATTGGCCAATTCATACAAATTCATACATTCGTTCATTCCAATTCGTTCAAAAGGAGATGTGGAAGCCAATCCTGCCCCTAAACCCTACCGTCATTGAGGGAATGAGCAAATCATACTAAATTGTATGAATGAGATCTTACAAATTCATACAAATTAGCCACTAAATCAAAAAGTTACGTATTGCCATGAGATTGCGTTGAACATATCATGTGCTGTATAGTAGAAGTGTGAACCTACACTAGTCTCACGGTTCGGTTATGATTCATGCCTTCAATTCAATTTAATATCTCAGTGCATCTTGGTGCATTGACTATTCTTTCCATACATAATTAAAATTTTAACTTCACAGCACAACAATTCTTGTATTAAAATTTATAAATATATTTACATTTATATATTATCTCTAATACAATTTTGTCCTTTTATACCAACATTCAGATATGAACCGTACCTTTAAAGTGCATGACATGAGCAGTTATAGCAAATAAACAAATGTAAACATCCCACTCGCTTTCCGAGCCTTGTCGAGCGAGTTCTTACTCCCCTATGATTGGTCACGCGCTCAACAGAAAGGGCTGGTGCTGTTCACCAATGGGTAACACTTATAAACGGAAGCACTGATCCATGATAGACATGGAGAAGAAAACTCGCTCTGCAGAAACGCGCTTGTGTCTGGATCCACAGGTATCGCTGTAACTGCTGAGAGGAGAGGAAATTACCTTACGCCAACAGGTCAGATGTCCACAGTGAGAGAGAGAGAAGTAGAAATGGAGTTTACTTTTCATTTTCTCCAGCAGTGAAGGGCTTCTTCTGTAACTTCAGTGTCAATGAAAGATTATCTAGCAAACACACGCGCACAGTGAATTGTGCAGAGCTTCTGCATTAAGTAGTTGGAACGTTTTAATTACTTGCACTCACCTCCCTCGCCATCGTAAGCTACCGCAATATAGCGCATATGAGATATATGACGTCAGTGCGTAATAATCGGTTGTAATCTATTACTGAACCGATACAGAATTGTCCACATCTACATCACAGCCCACCGAAGAAACAATTAATTTTGACACTCCACTGTATAGATGCGTGTCACAAATCCCATTGAAAGAAACCTTAATATGAGTGAAATGATGTTTGTTGTGGTAGCATTGTTTTAAAACTCATTATAAGAATATTATGAGCTTTAGCAGGTTGAGAATCTGACCTCAATTTAGTTGTTGTGGAGCGGGGAGGAAGAAAAAGGAATTTCTTTGTCAGCATCTCAGACAGGAAGTTTGGAGCGGATGCAGCCTGTGGCATTAACCATTCTCCAGGAAACTCTGCACTGCTCCACATGCCTTTCTCTCTGTACCTATCTAAACCAGGGTAAAAAGGGCAGGATTATGGCAATACTGTAGTAATTTGAAATATTACTCAATAATTGTCATTGTACTAAATACCTCTATGGCATATTATAACACAGGAATTAATCCAAAAACCACAGGGTATACCCACAAAAAGATGCTTTTAGTTAGTACTATGTATTTCCATTGTTAATGGGTATATATATTTCCATGTTAATATGTATTTCCGTGTTGTAGTTGAGTTTTCCTAGTTGATAAAATGCAGATGCTGTTAAAAATAGTACTTTAAAATAGTAAAAAGTAGTTTTAATAATGTCATTGTAATTCTGAATACTGTATTATTTAAGTTCTCCAACGAAATTGCAAAAAATACTAAATATTTTCACTTTTTTGAAGTGGTTCACAGGAAATGATTCATAATTTGTAAGAGTTTTGTTTATGGTCATTAATAGTATACAAGTTTTATACTTAGGACCACTAATCACCCGTACATCCATAAATGTGTATTTAGTCTTTGAGAGAGAGAAGCACAGAGCAAGTTTTAATGGGATGGGTTGAAGACATGTTTCTTTGTGTGTCTGTAGTCACTTGAGATCTGATTTCTCATTTGTTTCTGTTTTCTCTCTCTCTCTCTCTCTCTCTCTCTCTCTCTCTCTCTCTCTCTCTCTCTCTCTCTCTCTCTCTCTCTCTCTCTTTCTCTCTCGCTTTTCACTTTTTTTCTGAATGTGTCTGTGAGGAAGGCTGTGGTGTTGCTGAATCTACATGCCTTTGGAAACAGTGAATGTAGGTGTTAACTGGGAGTTTGAAGTTTGGGAGTGTGAAGTTCTTGATAATGTGGGTGTGAATTATGTTGAAGTAGCATTGTATTGATGCATTGTAAAATGAACACTTACAAAAGCCGCTTTACTTAGTGAAAGTCTCTCAGGCCTCGTTTACACTAGTGCGTTTTAGTTTTAAAACGGCGTTTTAGAATGGAAACAATCTGCGTCCACACTTGCGTTTTACCCAGCGTTTCTGAACAGCTCTCCGTCCACACCAAAACGCTGAAAACGCACATCACGTGACCACACATGAACACTCTCGGGCAAGCGCTGCAGCCCATCTACCCAGATGAGAGTTGTGCTAGTCGGACTTCTCATCAAGCATCTCCCGCTGGATCTAATCTCACCATATTTATTAAACGGGATATTTCATTCATCTTGTTGTCTTTATCTAATGACATATTTCCAGACTTTGGTCATTGGAATCTATTACTTGTTCTCAGGTAACGTGTTTAGGCTGAGCGCAAAGATAAGTTAATGATTAATGTAACCACGTAGCCTACATTCTGTATTTTGACTGATCGCTTGCATTTTTTTTCTATAATGTATAAACTTATTGTATGTTATAGTAATGGCCATTATCGATTATTAAAACTGATATTCAGCAAAAGAGAGGTTATATGTTTCGTATTTTCACTGAAATTGAAAGGAGGCAGTTTTTGTTATAGGCTCCGTTTTGTTATAAATATCCACACAGTGAAGATGACGCTCATATATACAGCACGACGCTTCAACATTTCTGCTGTCTGTTAAGTTGCTAATATTAAAATGAAAATAGGCAGTTCCTTAAATCATGTTTACATTTTATTGTTGAAAAAGTGAAACAACGTAGGGTGATGTGAATGAAGTTATAAAGTACACTGTTCCCTTTGAAGATTTACCCGTGTCCTCGGTATAGTTTGTTTTCTATATCAAACTGAGAAGAAGAGACTGCAGCCTTGATCAAACTTGCAAAGTCTGAACTTACAAGGAGAGGATGCAGGACTGAACTGCGTGTGTTAGGCTACTTAATATTGAGGAAAAGCCCCAATCAGACAGCCGTTTCCGTTTTCAGATGTTTCCGTTTTCCATCATCCACACTGATACGGAGCAGCAGCGTTTCAGAATGAAAACGGCCTCACTAGCGTTTTCGAAACGCTCTGTTTTCGGCGCTCGAGAACTCCGGCGTAGTGTGGACGGTTGGCGTAACCTTAGCAAAACTTATGCGTTTTCAAACTAAAACGCATTAGTGTAAACGGGGCCTCAGACATATCCATTTGAGTTCAAATTATCTTCAATGTTCTGATTACTTTTTTAGTTGTATTATATGTCATTCATTCATTCATTCATTTTCTTTTTGGCATAGTCTCTTTATTATTCTGGGGTCGCCACAGCAAAATGAGCCGCCAACTTATACAGCATATGTTTTATGCAGCTGCAACCCATCTCTGGGAAACATCCATAGACTCATTCACACACATACACTATGGACAATTTAGCCTACCCAATTCACCTATAGTGCATGTCTTTGGACTGTGGGGGAAACCGGAGCACCTGGAGGAAACCCACACAACACGATGGGAACATGCAAACTCCACACAGAAATGACAAGTGACCGAGGCGATGCTTGAACCAACCAACCAACGATTTTATTTATTTAGTTATTATACCATTTGTTGAGTCTCTCCATACAGTTTGATAGAGCGTTTGGACCTGAAAGCTGCTTTGCATGATTTCACACTTAACAAGCAGATATGTCATTTCACTCCAGTGTGTCAATCAGGACACTGGAGCCGGTTTTATTATGAGTTAGAGACTGCAAATTCAAACTGGACTTATCCGCTGTAAAGTGTAAACTAACATGCAGATCTGATGCAGTTAAGCCACTCTCAGTCTCAGGATGTCTTTTGATGTCATAAAATTAAAGAAAAATGAAAAATACTACTACTAGCATTTTCAAATTAATATGAATTTTTTATTTTTTTTTGCCAATATATTTTTTCTATTATTATCATGTTATATATTAACATTTTCAATTAACGTTAATAATAGCTTTAAATTAAAATGCCATTTTTAAAATATAATTTGATTTAATATATAAAGTTTTTAAAAAGAAACCTACATTATTAATCAGTTGATTTGCACTGATGTAATAATAATAATTAAAGTTGCCTTAAAAATTATGATATGTGAATAAATAATTAAATTCATTATATTTCTAAAATAATATTTCTTGATCTTCAACAGAGAAGTGAACCAGAACTATCGACTCTTTTGTCAGAAATGAATCAAACCACCCCTTTAATGTTTTGTGTATGGAAGCATGTGTTACAAACAGCTGCAGTAAACATGTAATCACATGCGCTCAGGTTGAGTTGGAGTGCTTCTATATGACATCATCATTACGCATGCATAATTCTTCAGTTGCCATTTATGCCTGTCTTGTATAAATAGTATAACAAAATATTGGTCAAATGTTGATACTGGCATCTGTGTATCAATAATGTATTTCTGCTGAAAAATCACAGTATTGTACTATATCTACATATGCCCCCAACACTAGAGCATAGATGGATATTCATGTTTGCATATGTTTTCTGACTCTGGTGTAAAATAACTACATTGAAGATGAGCCATCACATTTTAGAAATTTACAAAATGTGTATTTAAATACATATATTTCAACATTGATGTGGAAATAACTGAGCAATATGGATGAAATAATGTTCGAATGTCATTTAAGATATGATCAATATAACAATGTCATTTTAGTGATGATCACACGCAAGTTTTTTGTATTTTGAATGATTAAACGCTTTTCGCAGACGGGTGGGTCAAGTATAAAGATTTACTTATGTGATAAATTCGCATTTTGGCCCCAATGGGAGCATTTATTTTCCAAATATGCTTGTACTAAGATTTGCAAAGCTACTTATACTTTTATCATTTTAATGCATTAAAAACTAAAACTTACATAGTATCAACAAAGATTAATATATGAGATTTCTATTGTTTTTTTTATAATCAAGGAGGTGAGAAAAGATGAGCCGAAGTCCAAAGAGGAGTCAAAGGAGCCTAAAGAAGCGAAGGAGGTGAAAGAGGAGAGTACGATACAGCGGCGAGCATCAGGGAATGTAGCAAGCCTGGTGCAGAGGATCAGTACATACGGCATCCCTGCTGGAGGAATTGGCTTACAGCCCCATTCTCAACCGCGTGCCTCAAAAAAGAGTGAGTTTCTTTTTCATTACAGTTTTACTGTTTTATCCTCTTTATGTTAAAAAGATTTTGTTCAGAATGACACACATACAATTCCCATACCACCTGAAGATATACTACATTTAGGTATACAATAGGTAAATGAATGTTATGCACTTTAGCTGTATGTGCCTCAAAACTAAACGTCCATCAATAAGGGCTATTGATGAAAAATTAATTTTGACAATAAATCGATCACTGATCAGTTGTTAGCATCCCTGCTTATAATAGCTCTAGAGTCCTAAACAGGAGATTAAATCAGAATAGTCTCAACTTGTAAAAAATATTTGCATGTTTTGAGTGTGCTGACCTCAGATTGACTGACTTGTGTGTGGATAAAGGCCATGTGGTCAATGAAATCAGTTGAGCTGATTCAGTGAGGCGGATACTAGCTTCATGGTTCAAATCCTAAATATAAATATATTTTTATATAGCTGAATTAATCATTAATTTGTTTATTACATTTTTATATCCTTTACCCTTGTATAGGATATTAAAAAATATTGGTATCATTTTATATTATGTTGTCTTCACTATGTACCTATATTAAAATTAATGGTTTGGTGCAGAGAGCCTATTTTGTACATGTTTTTACATTGTACTTCTATTTTAAAAATACCTGAAAGTATTATAATTACACTGTTAACCCTTCCCTTACACCCTAACCTACATATATCACCAAACTTGTGCCTAACCCTACCCGTATCCCACTTCAGTAGCACTATAAGTATTTTGCAATACAATATAAACGGTACGTGATCTAAAATGTACTTTAAAATGTACATATCAAGGCATCCTATTAAAAAATGTGACGCACACACAAATCTGCGTTTTGTTTTTAGCCTATCATTGAGTCTATTTATTTACTTATATAAATGTGTGTTAATTTAATGTGTAGATATATTAAATGAGAGACTTACTTTGCTTACCAAACAATTCATTTTGCATTGTAAACCTTAAATAAAAGTAAAAAGTATATTATTGTTTTAATTAATGTTTTAAGTATATTCAGTTAATATACACTCAAAATCATTCTGCATAAATCCACAGAATTATAAAAAAAAAAATTTAAACAAAGCTCTGCTCAGATATAGGAAAAAAGTCTGCACCTTCTGTCTAAAGTTACATTTTGGCACAGAAAGAGAGTCATCTTTGTCCAGTAGTGGGCAGCAGTAGCCCATCTGTTGACTCATAAAGCGTGTTTTCATTTCCTCTTTCTCAGTCTGAGTGAACGGCTGTCTGAGATTTTCAGGGAAGTCCAGTTGATCCTCTCCAGCTGCACAGGAACATTGTCAAGGAACAGTGGTTGTGATGCTATGCTGCATTCAGGGTTTCTATTCAACAAACCATCTAAAATACTGATATGTGGAATGTAGTCTTATTGCCTCTTTACATCAGTTTATCATATTTTAGCCTTCATAAAATTAGAGTCTAGCTTTTTTTCAGGTCTAACCATGGAGAGCTCACTAATAAACAAGTGGTAAATTGAAACATTCAATGCAATTAGATTAAGATACCGTATTATTATAATTTTATATATTTACTTTATATAACTCTGTTATGCAATTTTGTTCAATAAAGCCATCATGCCAGTCTTTAGTCATTTATTTATGATGGCTTTCATTTATTTAGTTTTTAAAACTATTTTAGCAAACCTATGAAAAATGATTTTATATTTGCTTTCTTAAACTCAGCCATGTTTCCATCCACCTAATTTTATGCGCATTATGGATATGTGCATAAAATGGTTGATGGAAACAACAAGATGCGCAAAAATTTTAAAAATGCACATAAAAAATCTTTAAAAAAAAAAAAAAGTGCATTACTAAGTAGGATATACGTTTCATTCGGTGAAAAAAAAACATGCACAAAAACTACGATGGGAACACTTTTACCTAACAAATTCCAGTATGCGCATTAAAAAAGTAGTGTGATTTTGTTATAAGAGATCATTTGATGATGAAAATGGAAAAACCAGCAGAATGACCAGTTTGTAAAACATCTGAAATGTTGTCTTGGTCATTCTAAAATGCATTAACCATTTCAGTGTTAGCATTATTATATTATTAGTGACCTCCAGAACTGTCTCACAACTTCAAACACCACCATTCATTCATTTCATGTCGGCATCGTCTTCTGAGGTGCAGGTCATTTTTTAAATAAAGAAAAGATTCACGCTGCTTCTTTTACTGCAACAAATTCCATTTTTACTGTTAATATTTGCCACAATATAATCAGGAAATGACAATTTTGTTCTCTTCGATTTGTTGGATGAAAACACTGCTTTATTCAGTTGTTGCTAGGTTAAATATAGTTGCTGCCAGAAGTTAATGAAAATGATTTATATCATTCATTAAATGTCCCATTAATTGTATTTTTTTTACGTCTACCCCAACCCTAAACCCAACTTTCACAGTAACGTAAAAACAGTTGGTCAGAGTATTATTTATGTTATCTATTAACATATTACCTATTACCCAATAAATTGTATGTTTTAACGTCTACCCCTTCACTAACCCTAAACCCAACCTTCACAATACTGTAAAAATCTGAATTATTGTTATACAGTCTCGTACAAAATGCTGCTATATTGATTTGCATATCGCACTTCCGGCCGGCAACATATGCTATATTGATTTTACCGCTTCATTTGAACATTTTATTCCAGTTTTGCACAAAGTTCATTTACATTTTTGGATGGAAACATAGCTAATGCCATTCCTGTTGAAATGAAAACATAGAAGAACACTTATGTTTATTTCTTTAAATGTATAATTAAATATGTTATATATATGTTATTTATATTATGTATCTTTTTTCTACCTTATTCTTTCAGAAATTAACACTATACAGATTTGGTGCTTGAGAAAAATTGCTTGCTATCAAAAATTGAAAATGTGGCTTAATTTTGTTATTAAAATAAACTAAATTATCTATACTGCTCAGTGAGCAGTCTTTCAGATGAGACGTTAAACCGAGGTCCTGACCGAGGTCTTTAAAAAATCCCAAAATGTCCTTTGAAAAAGAGTAGGGGTTTAACAACGGCATCCTGGTCAAATTTACGCACTGGCCTTTATCCATCATGGCCTCCTAACCATTCCCGTATCATAATTGGCTTCATCACAGCTGGTGTGAGTTGTGCAGTCTGGCACAATATGTCTGTCGTCGCATCATAGGTGGATACTGCACACTGGTGGTGGATGAGGAGATTTCCCCCAAAAATGTGTAAAGCACTTTGAGTGTCCAGAAAAATTATTATTATTTTTATTATTATTATTATTATCATTATTTACAGAAAAGTTATAAATATTTTTATATTTATTAAAATTTCAGTTCCTTTTGAAAATAATTTCTTGCAGAATTAAAATATTGTTATTATTTTATTTATATAATTTCCTTAATTATATCCTAATTTTTCCACCCATTTTGTGCGCGCTCGTTGAATAATTATACTTATATCCCAGCCAACCTTCAGCTCCAACACAAAGATAATCGTTTCTCAGGTTTAGTTTTTGACAGTTTAATGTGACACACAATATGGAACACCAGTTTTAGAGCAAACAAAGCAAACTATCCTCCTCTTTTCTCTTCAAAGGGCGCATGAATCATCTCAAGGACAGGGTGTGGTGTTTGTATATGTTGTGTGAATGCACAGCTAATAAAGAAACTCTTCCTGATTGTGATAGTTGACTCTCATCGAGCCCTCTACAGGCAGCAGGGGGGAAGCGTTTCCCTGGCACACTGGCATTGTAGGCTGAACATGTCAGGCCAAATCCAGAATGACTTGTTTTGCTTTCATTACAGAGCTCAAGAAGCGTCAGTGCAAAGTCCTGTTCGAGTATGTGCCTCAGAATGAAGACGAGCTGGAACTGAAGGTTGGAGAAATCATTGAAATCACAGAGGAGGTCAGCTGCTTTTGTCTCTTCTACTTAACCTCTTATAACTGAGCATACTACATGTATTATGTTTAATTATAGAGATTTGTACATGTGGCAAATGGATTTTTACACGTGTGGGATAGTGAGATGCAACATTGTGTTTAGTTTTTTATTTCTTGCAAAGTAATTGATATTTGTTTGTAGATTCACTTACTGCTTAAAATGTAGCGTGTTTATTTATTTTTATTTTTTGTATGCACTTCTAAAACATTAATTTTTCATGTATATATTTTTTTTAAATGTGGGTCTCAGTTAGTGGGTTGTGATCCAGAAATCACAGGTCTGTTTTAAAAACTTTTTTTTTTTTTTTTTAAATTGAAATGAATGCAGTAGGGCTGCAAGATATTGAAATAATTGGGACATGTCTGCAATATTTTGTTTATCTATGATATTTATTGGGATATGAATACAATTTCACCAGATGGCTTAAATAGCTCTATTTGGAAATAAATCATTCATTTACAATGATTGAGGTGATTCTTGTAAGTATATAAATCATGTACACAATCCAATAATATTATTATAACAGGGCAACAAAAAACAAGACTTTTATACACTTTTAAACAGTTTTCCAGGTACAGAAATTGAATCATGAAATGTGAAACAACCCTGTCTAGTCTTCATTGTAGTAATTCAGTAAAATTATTCTTCACTAAAGTTACAAATGTACTTTCTTTTGTGCCCAAATGCTTAAACTCACTTAAAATGCCTTTAAAACACATACTAATAATAAAGTTTTACTCTGTTATGGTTATACTTTGCTATGACTACACAAATCTCATGTATTATCAATTGTTGTGCTGATCAAATTTAATCCCAACTCAACATTGCATGTCTTGCAATGTGACTAATTGGACACGCACATTGCGATATTGATGCTAAAATGATTATACACTGTAAAAAAAAAATGCAGGGTTCCACATATTTCCTTCATGTTGTCTCAACAAATTGTTTTCTACAAACTTAAGTTGATGGAACATTAAACAATTAAGTTATCTCACAAAAACCCTCAAGAATTGTGTTGATTCAACTCATTGTAAACGAGTAGTTTAAACAAGCAGCAAAAATGTGTGTAGACTGTAAAACATGCTGGGTTTGACACAATCATTTTGTTTTGGGACAACAGAATCAAATTAAGTTAACTTATTATTTTTTGAACATAAAATAATTAAGTTACCCCAACAAAATCTTAAGAATTGTGTTGTTTTAACTCATTTTAAATAAGTAGTTTGAACAAGAAACATTTTTTTTTTTTTGGTGTAAATCTTTTTATGTTCAATCCACTTCAATTTGCAAAAACAATTAAGATAACTTAATCGATTTGTGTTGGGATAACATTAAGGGATTGTGTGGATCCCAGAATGTTTACAGTGTACATTAAACCAGCCCACACTTAATGTAAATTAATTGACAACAAAATAAAGGTGAATTATTGACTGCTGCAATTATGAAACCATCTAAATGAAAGTACAGTAACTTGATATTAGAGCTGGGCTGATAAGCTTTGGACTTTTTTTTACTCTATACTGATCTAAGAGCTAGTCACACTGCAGAAATGTGCAACAATGGGAATCTAAACATGTTATGATATCAAAGATGTACTGAATTTTTAAGCACCAAAAATTTTACATCTGAAAATATGTTATGCCATTTATTGGACCCTCCAATTTTTGTGGCTTCAGTTGTTGTTGAGGTACTCTTTTAAATCTGGAAGCATTAACTTAGTTAAAATAATTATCGAGATTGCATTTTTGCCATCTCGCCCAGCCCTACTTGATGTTATATATTTTTTCATTTTGGGCCTTTGTATAATAATGTAAAATCATTTTCATCATTTTTTTGTGTAGCAGTTTGTGCATGTAAAATTTTTCTATTATTTTGATTCACTTTTAAATCTGGTTCCTGAAGTGAAACCAGTTGAGGGCCTGTATCTTTGTAAATGAGCATGTGACTGGTCAGTTCCTACATTAGTGCTGACTCTGAGTGTTTTTTTAGGTTGAGGAGGGCTGGTGGAGCGGAAGTATGAATGGGAAGTCTGGACTTTTTCCTTCCAACTTTGTCAAAGAAATCGATTCAACTGAAGACGCAGAGACCAGTGACGTTACTGAAGAGCAAGGTAATCCTGTAATGCATTCTCAGGGGCATGTTCTTACAAGAAAACACTCAACAGAAACCTTTTGTATTTTAAAGTATGTTTAAGGGTGTGTGTGTGTGTATGTGTGTGTGTGTGGGTGCTTTATTTTTGTGGTGTTAGAACTAGTCATGACAGTCAGCAGAAGTTTTAGTTTAAGTCATTAAACCAGTGATAAATGTATAATGCAAATTGTATTTCTAATTAAAAAGACACTAATTGTTTTAAGACTGAGGTTTTTTAATAAGTGTGCAAAATGTAATAATTGAAAAAAAAGACTCTTTTACTCTGTTCCAGCTTCTGTTTGAGCATCAGACTGATGATTTATCATTTTAGTTTTGTTTAGTCTTGATTAATTGAACATTTAAAAGAGCATCCTTATGCCTCATTCACACTAACAGTGACTTTGTAGCTGCCTGTCACTCTGGTTGGCAAATGAAGTTAGTGCTAGTGGGCATTTCCACCTTGGGGTTGCTTGGGTAAGGTTTATGCTAATATTCACAGAGAGCAAATGACTTTACATGCAGCTGAAAGTAAACATTGTTCAGAGAAAATAATACACTTAATATAAATGGAATCAGTACATAAAATGCCTAATTACAAGGATGATCAAGAAAATGTGTTCTCTGTCTATGCGGCTATTTATCTCTCTATCTGAGAGAGGATCACGCGAGTTCTACTGGTCCTCATATTGGCTGCAGCTCTTTCTCTTCATTTGCATGAAGTTGAAGGATCTTAACTTTATTCCGTCTTTCGAGACGCTCACCTTGTCTGACCTCTCATAAACAGTCGCTCACTCTTCGTTCAAATGAATGGCGCTTTTCACTTTGGCGCTGTGAGTGGTTAGTGTAAACACAGCTTTGTAGACTCTGAAAATGGTGGGTTGTTGTAAACTAACATTGGATCAAATATGGACAAATCCATTGTTGGTTTATTTTTTACTTTACATTTTTGGGGGGTTATGGCAACAGTTTTAGTTTAAGAATGATTTTTTTAAAGGGTTAATTTTTATTTATTTATTTATTTTTTTTTTGCTATTCTCTGAGGTGCTTTATAATGTTATCTAGATTTGTACATGAGGAAAAAAAACATAATTTAATTTATTTTCTCTGATATTTTGACATCTTTATCAGAACAGTTTGTTTGATTAGGCCTGGTGGACTGTAGACTCTGAAGTAAAGGCCTGCTGGTATGATTGTACATGTTTGACTGCCTACATCATTCATAGATGGACGCTGCTGTGAATTGAGTCACAAATGCATAAATACACATTAGTACATTTCAGAAGATCTCTAATAACAGGCAAATCAATAGTGACCAAGTAATAATAACAATTACAATTGACTTTGTATATATTCAGCACATCATCATCGTCTTTTAGTTTCAGTCATTTTCAAATCCAGCATGGAATAGCGTCTTTTTTTTGGTAAAAGTATCAGTGTTAAATAAAGTCAACAAAGGAGAAATTTGTCATTGACATGGTCTGTCTGACATGAAATGACACAATCAAAGAATTGTCTTGACATTATTGGTTGGTCTGTGTTTGCCTCCCATTATTTACTTGCTGCTTGCACAAATTGGTGAGCGGGGCAAAACAGGCAGTTATTTAGAAGTGTGTGTTAATCTTCTGTGGAGGTGGAGTTTAGTCACAGTGTTACATAATAGTGTTACAATTTACAACAAGTGGTTGTGGCATATTGTGTTCAATACAAGCTGTTTTTAGACTAACAAGAGAGTTTTTGAGTTATCAAACTTACAGGATGTTTAAACTTTGACCTATTTTATGTCATTTTATTTATTTATTTGTTTGTTTGTTTGTTTGTTTGTTTGTTTGTTTGTTTAATGAAAGCGGGTATTAATACCTCTTATGTATTCTCATCATTGCGGAATGGTCTGGGCACATGAAAATTTTAAGATCTAAAATTTTAAGACCAGTTGTTGATAATGTTTGCAAATAAAATATTACATCAATATGTAAATGCTTGAAGTGGCATACTCATAAAAAGAGGTATGTGTGTGGGTTAACAGATACAAGAGATGGCACGTCTAGCCCCACGTCCCCTCATCCAGGCAATGGGGTCATGGCTCAGCCAAAGAAGATCAAGGGCATCGGCTTTGGTGACATATTCCGAGAGGGCTCTGTAAAACTCAGAACCTCCCTAAAAGGACCATCTGAAAATATGGAAAAAACAGAAAAAGTAAGTTGTTTTGCACCTGACAATGCTTTTATTAGCTTTTTCTTTCCTGTACACTGCTGCACCTGTATCTATCTTAGTACAGAGCATAGTATGCAGAATGTGAAATCTGGAACAGCTGGCACAAGGGAACTTTTTGAACAGCTTTGTTCTAACTGCTAATTAGCCAATCAAATTGCAAAACCAAGGTACTTTTTTTTGTTGCTAGCACTGCTTTTAAGGGTGTGGATATTTTGGCACCTCACAATTAGATTCAAATTAATACTTGCAGCCCCAATTGAATAAAATTCGTAATTGATTTTTAATCTTTTTCTATCGAAGCCTAAAAACAGCCTTGTCATAAAAACTTAAATGATTTTTTTTCTTATTTTTTCTTAAATTTTGAGTTTTTCTTAGAGTTATTAGTAAGTAAATTAGTAAGTAAATTAATTATAATTATTATTAAGACAATAGCCACTACTGCTTTCTCTGCTTTGCTAATTTGATCAATTGAATGTTTTATTGGCATTGCACATACTTCCAAAGAAGTGACCAATGTATCCAGCTCTTTATTAGTTTGACAATTAATAAGGAATACATATATAAAAACCATATTACACAAGAAAAAAAATTAGCATCATGCTAAGTGCATTAAAAAAGCTCAATTCCTGTATCCCAATGTTCTTCTTACATATCAAGAATGTATTTTCAGTTCATTATTGTTATGTTTAGATAAAAACTGTTCTTGAAACGTGTAACATTTTGTGTTTTCTTTTTGTTATTGAGAGGAAAGCGTGCAGCACACATTTACACTGCAAAGCAAATATAGACACTGCTGTGAGCAATGTGGGAAGCATACGCATGTTCACTAAACATATACCAATCCAAATGTATTTAAGTTAATCCTGGCTTAAAGAAACGAGAATCTGTAATTATATGTGCTTGATATCCCTATCTTGATGACGAATGACTGCACTGCAAAGCAATTTAGCACATACTATTTCCTTTTAAAATGTAATCATTGTCTTGGCATGTTAGAAAATCAGCACTGCCTATTCCCATAGCCACAAGCAGCGGAGCGTTGAAGGGTAATTACATGTCTAACTGCTCTACAAGTTTTGCCAGTGATTGCTCAAGACATCACCATATAGGCTGACAAAAGGTCTCATGGGAAGACCTTCCTCTTTAGGCAATATGTCTATTTTTGGGCATCGTTACTTAGGGAGGTGTTTCTTAAAGCATTTTGGCATTCACGTTATTATTGTTTGTGCTCTCCACAGATCAAAATGAGAACAAAATATCAATTTCTGTGCTTTTGTTAGATCTGCAGACATGCACATCTTAGTTTTTACAAGTAAAATCATGTGCATTGTTCATTTATAGCAGAATCAGTAACCCTTTATTGGCAGGCATGTTTAGACATACAGGGAATTTGCTTTCAATACAGACATTTCCAGACATTTAAAAACTCCAGATAATAAGGGAATTTAAAAAAAAGCAAGTAAATAGAGAATAAAAATATACAAATTGACAAATGTATGTACAGGTTTATTACTATATGCAATATTTTTTGTATTCGGGGTGCAACGATACAGAATTCTTACAATTTTGTTTTAGGTTCACAGTATTGGTATGGTTCGGTATATAATATGGTAAAAATAAAAACAAGCAAAAGAAAATACAAAGTAAATACAATATAGCATAGATACAACTAAAATAAACAGAGTTTTCAGGGTTTTTTGTCTATCTAACAGTGGTTTTTAAACTCAGAAAATGTAATCAAATATAATTTTGGGTACTGTGTCTTCACTGTATACAATTTATATTTAGATTAATTGTTAATAAACTACAGTAGCCTAAAAAGCTATTCAGTCAAGTGTAGAGTGAGTGATTTCATTTTCATTTTTAATAAATATTTAAAACACAGGCAGCAAGAATAAGGTTTCTTTTTAACTTAAAGATGCAGTACAAATGTATCACAACGAGATAGTTGCAGACAACATAATTTCACAAATGTTTAAATATTTAATGATTAAATAAAATTAATAATAATAATAATAATAATAAATCAGGGTGTCAGAGGGCCCTAAGTCTTGAAGCAAACAAGAAACACAAATGTGCGCACATCTAAGAATCTCAAAGACAGGTACTCGATCAAAAATATACACAGTAGCAAAAGATCAAACGAAAATCTGCACACTGCCACTTTAGCTCTCAAAATCTTTTTACTATCACAATGTTTCGATCTACATGGTCTTAAAAAGTCTTAAAATGTCTTAAATCTCAAAAGCTAAATTTTAGGCCTTAAAAAATATTTTTATTTTTTATTTTTTTTTAAATATTGAGTTCATTCATTCATTCATTTAAGTTGCTTAAAAACGTGCTTTCTGGGACAAAACTGCATGGTTGAGAGAAAAAGGAAATTGAGTTGCACTCGTGTTTTATTAAAAAAAAGGAAGAAAAAACGGAAAATAGACTAACAACGGTAGCCATAAAAATAAAACTTTCATTCATTAATTTTCTTGTCAGCTTAGTCCCTTTATTAATCTGGGGTGGCCACAGCGGAATGAACCGCCAACTTATCCAGCAAGTTTTTACACAGCGGATGCCCTTCTAGCTACAAACCATCTCTGGGAAACATCCACACACACACTCATACACTACAGACAATTTAGCCTACTAAATTCACCTGTACCGCATGTCTTTGGACTGTGGGGGAAACCAGAGCACCCAGAGGAAACCCACGGGAGGGAGAACATGCAAACTCCACACAGAAATGCCAACTGAACCGAGGATCGAGCCAGCGACCCAGTGACCTTCTTCCTGTGAGGCGACAGCACTACCTACTGCTCCACTGCCTCAACCCTAAATAGTCACTTGTCGGTCCTAAATCTTTATTTTAACTGATTTTCCTTTGTTCATGTACAGCTACCCAATCTGGCCATTAACACTTATTACAACTACCAACAATCCCAATCTATATAAATCTATATAATAAATACAACTTTTTTTATTTAAAAATAGCATTTAATTACTTTCCTTACAGTAACATTTGTTTAAAACTTCTCCATTTATTTACTGCTGAGGATACTGACCGGTAAAATGAAGGTGGAAATAGTAAATACAATTAAAAAATTTTTAATGCAAAACCAAATAATACAATTTCTATATGTGGAGGAAATCACAGAGGATTTACTGTTTTTTTATCGGTTTCATATTACACGGACTATTACAGCAGGCCTAGTATGTATAGCTATATTACTATATTATAGTTTATATTACTATATATAAACTACGTATGCAGGTATATTTGCAGAAGCTTCATATTTTTTTGTTTGTTTCGCTTTGCAACCTCAGTTTCATTCTTTATTGTTTGTTTTTATACAATTAACCAGTTCTTACTCTTTCCTCTTTTGTCACATTTTGCACCCCATTATTTCATTCAGATTAGTTTAATCCTCCACTTTGTCTCTCTCTTATCAAAAGCTCAGAAATCGTTTGTCATCATGTGATTTCAGGGTCAAAGAATTGACTAAATACATGTAGGTTTCTCACTTCGCATTGAGTTATACTGCATTTGGCTTGCTCTTCCAATTATAACAGTGGTTGTTGTTTACCCAGCATTCATTCCACCCAGGCTTGGCTGATATGTCTCAGAGACAGTATCTTTCAGCGTGCAACTGCATGTGTTTGTGGCTGCCGTGTCAGTAAATCCATTTGTGCTTCTGCTTCATTTTAGCCAATTCCTCCATTACCATCTGCCACAAAACCCACCCCTTTGAGCACTCCGGAACACCCTAAAGGAGAAAAAGAGGCAGAGAGCAAAGCTAAAGGTGAGTTTGTGGAAAGTCTGTGACATGGATGCATATGTTAATCAAATAAATAATAGGATATTTACAGTATGTAAATGTATGGCTAATACCAACTGCAGTGGTTGTGACATTGAAATTTGTTTTATAGATTAGCAGAAGTATTGTTAGTTTTGCAATGCACTAAAATATAATGAACTATAATGATAAAGAACTGAAAAGTGCATTTTCATAGGAAGTGGAAATGCGGGAGATCATTTTCACTCCTTTTATAGATCGCTTTCTAAAATGTTTCCACAAAAAGGTTTCCATTGCATTGTTGCATGTATGATTTCTGTATTTCAAGAGGAAAGCACAATTTCTATCATCATACAGGGCTCGAAATTACATTTTTCACTTGGTAGCGCCGGTGCTCCCAACTTAAAATATTTAGGAGCACCAGAAAAAATTTAGGAGCACCCACCAAAAATAAATGAGCACCATTGCAAATTGTATTTTAAAGGATTTATTGTATTTGAAAACAACATAAATTAGGACTAACAAAAACCAGAAACAACTATCTAACTAATGCTGTGATGACTTATTGATATTTGCGTGCAATAAATCCAAAATGCATGTCTAATAATTATTAAATATTATTGATGACAAAAATGACAATAATACTAACAATAAATTACATTTCTTAATATGATGCTGCCTTGAATGTGCTTGAATGTGAGTTTTCTGCTAAAAAAAGTCTGTTACTTTATGAAAAATATGGTTTGCATCAAACTAAAATGAAGCATTGCAGTAAGAAATGTTTATTTTGTTTTTATGTTTATATTATTTATATTTATTATTTATATTATTTATATGTTTATATTGTTTTTATATGCATGTCAATCTAATAAATAATGTTTTTGCTACAAAACAAACGAAAGACTATAATAAATCATTCAATTCAAGACTGAAAGCTGCAAATTACTTTTAGTGAATAATTAAATAATAATATAAATCATGGAATAATGGATAAAAGAACGTAATAAAAGGCTCACTTCTAACACTCTTTTAAAGTTTTGATTTCGGTTTGTGTCATTGTAAATGCTCAGTCTCGTTATGAGCTGATTTTCATTTTCCTGTGTTTGTGGAAAGCAGACAAGTCAGCCGCATCAATTTATGAGCATGCAGAGCAGGATTCCCCCGATGGCCACCGGCGCAATACCACTCTTTGTAATGAGCCGTAGATTCCGTTTAAAATTTAAGTTTAAAGCGAGCCTCTTTGGCGATGACGTGTACAGTGTTAGATTTAACATTTATAGCGGACTTTTGCGCTGAACGCGCAGTGAATGCAACGCATCGAGATTCGGGCACCTCCTCTGAAAACACTCGAGTGATCTCGGCTGACAGATCAACCTTCACCACATGTCATGATCGCTGTCATTGGCGCCGTTACGTTGTAACTTTAGGTGGGGTTTGCAAATCTGTGTACTTTTACTCTTCAGGTGTTTGCATTTCCCGCAGTAACAACAGCTCCCTGTCATCTGACAGTGGAAAGACTTAAACGATTGACAGCTAATATGAACGGCAAGGAAGACCGATTCAGCACGATTTTAGAAAAAATCTTAACAGGTCGCACTACAACCATTATATTCAGTCGCAGAAATGCTCCCAAATATTTTATGAGGTCTCATTGATGAAATTTCGGGCGCAAATGCGACCAAAATGGTCGCAATTTCGAGCCCTGCCATATCATAAGTTGAATAAATAAACTTAATCTTTAATATTTTTATTTTTCTTGTCTACCTGTAGTAAAAGAATACTGCAAGGCCACATTCCACTATGAAGCAACAAATCAAGATGAGCTGGATTTGAAGGAAGGTGAAGTCATCCTTATACTGAGCAAGGTATGAAACAAACTACAAAATTTCTTCTCAGGCAATGAGACTATTGAATGAACAATCAGAGCATTTAAGTTAAGAACATTAGGCACAACAGTTAATTAATGAATTGTGCTGTGACTAGGGGTGTAAACGATACACCGAAGTCACGGTTTGGTATGTACCTTGGTTTTGTGAGGTCGGTTCGGTACAACTGGAATGATAACACACCCTTGGTGCTTGCTTTTTCTGTATATTTTAAACAATCAGCTACAGAACTGAACAGCTTATAATAAAGAACAAAATAAATACCATAATGAAAAATAAAACAAAACATAAACATTAAACTAAACATTAAAAACATAATTAAGAAACTGCGTATTAAAGTTTCAAAGGTCCAACCCTCTTCTAAAACATCAGAAAAGCAGTATTTGTGCATAAGATTGAGGAAGCTTCCCAACTGAAATCTTATTTAATGAAAATACTAACCATGTCCATCCAAAACTACTGGTGTGGTGGGCAACAGCTGTTCAGTGTTATGTGTTTGTGTATAGAAAAAGTCCTCAAGTGTGCACTAGATGAGACAGAAATAAATTTTTCCATTGTTTTTCTATGTAAACGTGGCTGATGGATGTGCATGATTTCTCATCTGCAACACCTCACACACGAGCATAAGTACCGATTTATATAATGTATTTTTTTGATGGTGTGTGAAGATAAAACTACTGTCAGTTCAACAGTAGTGGACCTATCAGAAGAACTTAGTGGCGGTACAAGCATTGCAAGCATGTACAACGGCAACATGCTGGATCCATTTCTGTGTGCTGTATCTCATGTTTTCAGATGCAAAAAACATTCTTTGTGAATGCCCTCTTAGTTGTTGCTCTTCTGTGGTTTTTCTGTCTAACTCCAGTTCTCCAGAAAGACTGGCACATCTGGACTGACTGTATTTGTCATGGGAGAGCATGAACTGTGATGGTTCGGCACAAATACATATATCGTTAAACCTCTAGTCATGACTAATTTAATTAGCGATTAAGCTGAAATTCTATAACCGTTTGATGGTCGAATTAAAGCACAAACAATATAAAAGTTATTTCACAAATAACTTTACAAATTGTGTGCATCAAGCCAGCTACTTAAAAATCTTAATGGAAAATATAAATATGCCAAAACTAGAAAATATAATAAATAAAAGACTGGTAGTTGTAGACTACCTGCATCAGTAGTTGATTAGTGTAGCAATTCATTTATAATAATGACCATTATGTAGTGCATATTGAAAGATAAAATCATAAGAACAATGACAATTCACATTAAAATGTATTGATATTGTTTATACTGTATAGTTCCATGTTACAAGTTTGTGATGTTTAAAAGGAATGCTGTAACATTAAGGTGAGACTAATGTAATTCGTTGACAGGTCAAACATGAGGCAGGAACCTATTCTGTATTTAAGCTTTTTACTCAACAGTTTAAGCAAAAGATGTAACAATGATAATGGAAAAAAAGAAATAAACATTTACAATATTCTCTTTAAACGAAAACAACGAGTGTAAGCAAAGTAAAAAAATTAACAAAACAATCCATATTCAATATTCATATTCAATCCAAAAATAAATTATGAAAATGAAATCTTCAGTGCACATGACACCTGATCTAAACTAATTAAACTACAAAATTCAAAATTACACAAACTAATCTAACAAAAACAAGCCAACTTAAAACAAACCTAACAAGAATGTCATAAGACTCACACAACAACCATCAAAGCATTTACGTAAAGCCAACAAGGTTTTATAAGTAAATTCAAATTACCACTGTAAAACTTGGATAAGAAATCACCAAATAGCCTAAGCATGCCAAAAACACAAAAGCGTGGAGCACAAAGGTACGCCGAGGCAGAGTGCACCACATGCTGATCTGTCGGAGCTTTAAATACTTGTGGCTTGTCCCGAGATTGGTGGAACTGACACCTCATAACGATGATGGACACTTAATTGAACCAATAAGAAACCTAAGATTGGAGTGAGAAGTGGAGAGAGGAGGATGAGGAAAATAAATACACAAAAAAACATGGAACATACCATTCCAGAACATATTTTTTTTTAATGAGTTTTTATCGCCATCCTAACAATTAACATTAATCAAACAAAGCATGTTTTGTGAGTGGGGCAAAATACATGTTTTATTTATAATATTTAAACTTTTGTTTTTGCTCCGGTTTCCCCCACAGTCCAAAGACATGCGGTACAGGTGAATTGGGTAGGCTAAATTGTCCATAGTGTATAAGTTTGTGTGGATGTTTCCCAGAGATGGGTTGCGGCTTGAAGGGCATCCGCTGTGTAAAAGAATGTGCTGGATAAGTTGGCGGTTCATTCCGCTGTGGCGACCCTGGATTAATAAAGGGACTGAGCCGACAAAAAAATGAATGAATGAAAGTTTTATTTTTATGGCTACCGTTGTTAGTCTATTTTTTTTTTTATAAAACACGAGTGCAACTCATTTCCTTTTTCTCTCAACCATGCAGTTTTGTCCCAGAAAGCACGTTTTAAGCAACTTATAGACAAGTTTGGGCAGAAGGGCACCAAATACTCTGATGTCTTTCTTTTAAAGCTCACTTTAGACTTCATATCATGCTCTTCAGTTCAGTCTGGGGTGTGAAAAGGCTCCCTGCCACAAACAGGATTGTTGTGTTTTGTTAGATCTCTGAAAGCTATGAAAGTTATGAAGCCAGATTCAATGGTACAGTGATTACATATTGTACACTGTCATAATGTAGAATATTGATGCCTGATAGTTGGTTAAAAGGAAAAGGTTCACCCATAGATGAAAATGGTCATATTAACCGTTTGACCTGTAATGCAATTTCTGCTGGTCAATGAAGGTTTTTTTTTTGTAGTATTTTGTATTTTTCAGGCCTTGTGTTCTGTCTTCAGCCTCGTACTGTATGTGTTTGTTTCATTAAGTTCTGTACATGAGGTACAGAAAAATGCTGTACAATGTTTTATACATGACCACCATCTAGTGGCAAAGGATATATCTATGTATTTCCCATTCATGTTGATGAATGTTTAAACCTTCGAGATGTGTTATTGTTGTAGTGCTGTATGAAATAAATAATTTCTGTGGTTGATGGTTTTTCTTTTTTCTTTTGTCCTTCTTTTGTAGGACACTGGAGAGCCGGGCTGGTGGAGAGGAGAGGTCAACGGCAAACAGGGAGTTTTCCCAGATAACTTTGTATCTCTGCTTCCTGAGTCAGACAAAGAGGTAAATTCACATTCATTACTGCCTTTATTGTTGTCTACCTTGAGAGTCTATTTGTCTGGGGAGGGAGTTTTGATGACTTTACTTTGGAAAGTTATAACCTCAGAGTTACTGGGTGTTTCTACAGTCTTGACTATAGCATAAACAATATTTCATATGGGCAAAATAAAAGGTATGCCAATTCATTTTATGCTCTATCATTTGCTTGTATTTTATTTGTGAAATACTTTTTTTGTTTACGATAATATTTTTTAATCGTTTTGGATGAGCACAGTTTTACATATCACAACAGGGATGCAAGAAATCATCTTACAGCATGGTGAGAATGTTGCAAGCTTGAAAGTATAATGTGTACATTTTGCATTTTATTTAACGATGGTATATGTTGAGGCTGTGTTTCATATTTCAGCAATATTTATTTTTCAATTTCTACTTTCATATTCAAACGAATGTCTAAAGGGTCTAGATAAGGTGAGAAAAGTAAACACATTTGAATGGGTACATTGTTCAGTATGTACATTAAAATTATAAACAAAGTAAAGAAAATAGAAGAATTAGGCCTTTTCATGTGTTCTATATAGAACATATTAAGGAAATATAATATATAATTATTAGTAATATATATACGTGTGTGTGTGTGTGTGTGTGTGTGTGTGTGCGTGCGTGCGTGCGTGTGTGTGTATGTATGTATATACACACACACACACACACACACACACACATACATTATATATCTACATACATTACATACACATGTGTATATATATTACTAATAATTACATATTATATTACCTTAATATAAATAGACCACATGGACGTTTCTGTCAGTTGTAGTCATATTGTGCATTTAAATAAACAGTGCCAAGATGTGCTATCACTATAATGGGCATTTCAAAATTTCAATTTACCACCACCACTATTATTATTGGTATAAATTATATTGGTATATATTTTTGGTTCAAGTACAATTTTTGTTGTCTTGCCTATGTAAATATGCAGTATGTTTAGAACAGTTTTTCTCATAGGTTTTGATTATGCTATATATATATATATATATTTATTAATATATATAACTTATTAATTTACAGAAAAAGTACTGTATTGTGTTGTACAGTTGAAATCAGAATTATTAACCCTCCTGTGTATTTCTTTTTCAAATATTTCTCAAGTGATGTTTAACAGAGCAAGGATTTTTTTCACAGTATTTCCAATAATATTTTTCTTTTGGAGAAAGTCTAATTTATAAAAAATAAAAAACATTTTAGAGTCAATATCATTAGCCCTCTTAAGCAATATTTTTTCCAATTAAATGCAAAATAAACCATCATTATACAATGATTAGCCTAAGTGCTCCAACTTGCCTAATTAACCTAGTTTAAGCCTTTAAATCACACTTTAAGCTTAATACTAGTGTCTTGAAAAATGTTGTAAAATATGATCTACTGTCATCATGGCGAAGATAAAATAAAATTATTAAAAATTACTTATTAAAACTATTATGTTTAGAAATGTGTTGAAAAAAAATCTTCTTTTCATTAAAAAGAACTTATGGAAAATATACAGCTAATTATTGAGCGGGGCTAATAATTCTTAATATACTTAAAACTATAGACTTCTAATAGACTTCAACTGTTAATCATCATCTGGATATGAGACGACATATATTATGATATGAGATTTGTTATATTGTCCAGTCCTATGCATAACAAGTAATTTACATAATTTGTTTTATTATATGTCTTAAAAGTTCTTATTATTGTTTCTTATACAGACACTCACATCCAAAGGCTCCATCAAAGTGTTATCTAAACAGGAACCAGAGGAGGTAAGCAACCCTTATGCCTATTCTCTTGATAGACAATTGTTCAATTCAATTCAGCTTTATTTGTATAGCGCTTTTACAATGTAGATTGTGTCAAAGCAGCTGGAACAGATGGTCATAGTAACTGGAACAGTGTAGTTCAGTTTTTAGTGTTTAAGTTCAGTTCAGTGTGATTTAAAATCATTACTGAGAGTTCAAACACTAAAGAGGAAATTCATCGATGCGTAGCTCTACCAATCCTGAACCGTTTATTGGATCACGCTACATATTCAATATAAAAAAATGTATGTTGGCATAATCTGTATCTAAGGAATTTTAAGCCTGTCAGCATTAAATGTATATCCCTATCTACACACACACACACACACACACACACACACACACAGTTAATTTGGTAAGTTACTGGATAACAGTGGTTTGTTCTGTAGCCAATAAAAAAATATATATGTTCCTTAATATATATTAAATTATTGACTTAAATTTTTTTTATTAACTGTAACTTTATTTTATAATCATTAAACTAACCTTTATTTAGTTAAACTTTTTTTTTTTTGTCAAACTAAAAAAAATAAAACTTTCCCTGAAAGAAAAAAATATAGGAAATGGGAATGATTCGATCGATCGCCTGGAGATTGGTATCAGCTGATAATCACATTTTATGACTCGTTCGATACTTGCCAATCTGGCTGATCTCATGAACCGATCGCAAGTGTTTTAAATAACATAAAATACTCTGGAAATCATGGAGATGAGAGTGAATTAGCAGAAGAACAGATTGTGAGAGGCACGGTGATGTTCTAAGCTTTACATTTGTCAGGTTAGATGAATAGCACAGTAAAGATATCTCGAGTGCACATACCTGTCTATGTCATCGACCAATCGAGCTGCTGTGAGGCTGTCCGGAAAATGTGCTTTATGCATTATAAAGCTTGAAGTGTCAGAATCAGACTCTGTATCGGCCGATCACAGTGGCAAGGAATCGGTACTCTGTATTGGCTGCAAAAATCCTGATTGGTGAATCCCAATTAGGAAATGTTGTGAATTTTTGAGGAAAAAAATTAATAAATTCATTAAAGGGCTAATATACTGTATATATGCACACATACACACACACACACACACACAGAGAGTTGACGTCAAAATTAATAGCCTCCTGTGAATTTTTCATGGTATTTTCTTTTTTTTTTTTTTTTTGTAGAGAAAGTCTTGGTGTTTTATATCTTCTCTCAGTTTAAAAGAAATTGGTGAAAAATATAAACAAATGAAAATTCAACAGGAGGGCTAATAAATCTTACCACACTGTAGATGTAGAAATATTAGAACAAAATGGTAATTTCATGAATAAATGTTCATATAATAAATAAATAATAATAAATAATTTTAAAATTTTGTCAGTTTTCCCAGTGATGGGTTGCGGCTGGAAGGGCTTCCTCTGCGTAAAACGTGCTGGATAAGTTGGCGGTTCATTCGGCTGTGGCAACCTCAGATGAATAAAGGGACTCAGCCAAAAAGAAATGAATGAATGCTTGTCAGTATGGGTGGCACGGTGGGGAAGTGGTTAGCACTGTGTGAAGTTTGCATGTTCTCCCCGTGTTTGTGTGGGTGCTTCGGTTTCCCCCACAGTCCAAAGACGTGGTATAGGTGAAATGAATAAACTAAATTGGCCACAGTGAATGAGTGTGTGTGAGAATTAGTGTTTATGGGTGTTTCCCTGAACTGGATTGTGCTGGAAGGGCATCCACTGCGTAAAAACATACAGTATGCTGGAATAGTTGGTGGTTCATTCCACTGTAGTGACCTCTGAAATAAAGACTAGGCTGAAGAAAAATGAATGATGTTGTCAACATTGTATGTTTACTTGCTGTTAATATACCATCAGAATTGTGTTTCAGTGTGTGTACAAATTTTAGTAAATGTACATGAATATCAATGCTCATTGGATTACATTAGGATACTCTACTAAACAAATAATAATTCTGTCATTATGTGCTGCCTTCAACTTGTTCTGTTTGACATAAAAAAGATATTTCAAAGGATGTGGGTCCATTGCTGCCACTGGCAATTTGGTCGGTTTTGTCTAAACCTCTGACTGCTAGTGTTTATCAAATATCATTAATTAAATCTTTAGATATTTTTTTTCATCAATGTCTCCCAGCTCTGCTTTTCAATGAAAGCCCTGTACTGAACATTTTAATCAAAGACTTTCATGACCAAAATAAACAACAGTCTAGACAAAATCAACCGATAATCAAATTAACACAGACGTTTTGTGGTTGCGTTGGGAATTTGAGCTTGAAAGAAGTGTTTAAAATCAATAACAGCCACTTATCATCACCATGTGTTTAACAAACATAGCTTCATTCGAGCTCTTGGGGTCTTCAAACGTACCCCGAGGGTCCGTGTTTAACCACATTTTGGCAAACTGTGGTACAACGGGCCCATTATTTGTTCAAAGCACCAGCAATCATCACTGAAGAACAAACAGAGAGTCTGTGTGGGCAAAAGTTATGCTCTGCCACATCCATTTTCCGAAGAAAACTGTGAAGCCTCCACTGAATGGGGTCATGGGTTGATCTGCTCGCAGCATTATTTTTTTTTCCCTTTTTTCTTTTTTTTTTATCTTTTCATTTTCAGCTTAATTGGCCTGAATGATTGTCTTTGTGCGGCTGCAGTGAGTATGTGATGAGCTGGAGCTCATGTGATGGGTTGTGGAGGTCAGCGAGCGGTTCATGAAGATGTGAAAGTGTTCCTCAGTTCCTCCAATGGACCCCAGAGAGCCCGTGATCAATCCTTTATCCTTAAGCATCCTGTCAGATGATAAGACGGTGATCTCTCTCTCTCTCTATCAGGAATCAAGGAGCAGAGGGCGTTTGAAGATAGGACGTTTCTGTCAGTTGTAGTCATATTGTGCATTTAAATGAACAGTGCCAAGATGTGCTATCACAATAATGGACACTTCAATTTATGACTATACTGCTATTATTATTGGGGTTATATAATTGATATTTTAGGATCAAGTTCAGTATGCATTGCAATGCCTATATAAATGTACAGTGTATGTAGTGCAGATTTTCTCATAAGTTTTTGTAAGACAATGGATGGTGGACCTCTGTCTCTTAAGAGACACACAAAGCTGACACCAAACAACTAGCGCCGACAAAACTCAACTGTGTTGTCGCCTAGCATTGGTTCATGTCTTGTTCCATCTGGACCAAAAAGCTGCTCATGAGCGCACCAATCTGACCAAACCCAGCTGAAATGAGAGTAAGGGTTAAATTTAACCATCTCAACAGGTTTGGCATGCTGTCCTGGGAAAGAACCTTGAGCTTGGAGATAATTGAGCCCAGGGCTCCTGCCTGGTCAATGAGCATGTAAGCGGCTACAAGATCAGGTTGTTCTTGAGAGCTCCCCCTGATAAAGGAGAAAAGCTGGAGATGGGGTGGATGGGGGGTTATTTCGGAAGATGAAGATGAGGGAGTAGTTTTAGACAGGCTACTTAGAGTAAGTTTGGGCTAATCTGATTGGCTTACTAAGCATTATAGAAGAGAGACCAGCTGCAATCACTCATATGTGCTCCTCTTGAAATTAGTTTGTGAAACCTCATATATTTGCATTTGTATGTAGCAAGTTAAAATGGGCTTAAACCTTTTTATAATAATAATAATAATATAATTTTATATAGCGCCTTCAAAAGTTACTGTCTTAAACCAGGGGTTTTCAAACTGTGGGTCGCACAGTGAACAAAGGTGGGTCGCGCAACGTCACATAGCTGCAGCTTTATATACATTGCGGTGAATCAAAACCAGTACGATTGACGGCAATAACTTAAAAGCCTCTTACTCTAAAAATATCTTAAGTGTGTTTCCTACAAAAAGACAAAGCTGGTTATGTTTCACAGCTGTCTTTTTCTTTTCTTTTTTCACTTGATATTATGAGCACTGCTCCGTTTGAGCTCTCGCAATCTGCGTTTAGCCGGTAGAGCTTGCGCAGAGTAGAGCTCTCAGTAAGGGACTGTCGGAAAAGTGCTTATTTTTTCGGGTTGTTTTTTTTTTTTTTTTTGCTCTGTCCTGCGTGTTATTTTAAACACTACTTATTTTCTCTTAAATGAGCACAAACAGTTACTGCAGTAGTCGAATGCTTCATTATAGATCTGTGCATTCTTACATTAACACCTCTGTTATCAAACAAAACACAATGAGACATTCATTTGCTGCTCTTCACTAAATTACTACAGTAACTTTAATCAATATGCAAATACAATCAAAAGTGAAATAGATTTTATAGCTTTATTTAATTTCTGGATAGGCCATTGATTGTAATAGGCTTAACCTTTTATTTTATTGTCAATATTTTCTTTATGTTTGTTATGTATTCTATCATTTTAAGCTATTTGTTGTCCAATATTTTTTACATCTCAACATTGACAGATTGCTAATCAATAAATAGCTATAGTGCTATCTGTTAGTTTTAATGTCACCTAATGTTATGGAAGGGCATAGATGTTATGGAAAATAGTAATAGTAATGTAACTACCCTCATCATTCCTTCCTCAAGCAAATGTGTAAATATTAGATCTATTCAGCAATAATGTTAATTGCATTGCTATATTTATCTGACGTAAGCTATTTAGTTTCTTATGACTATACACTAGCAATGTAATTTACTGCGACGTGACGGGGCTTGATCATACTCCAGGGGCTTGATCAAAGGTTGATCATATTCTCTTCTGAAAAAAAGAAGAGTATCTTTTTCAACAAAAAATGATCCCAGTTACAGCCAGCATCCCACAAAAAGCACTTTGAGCCTCATTATGTGCATATCAAATCGCAAAATCCAAAAAGCCGCACACCATATATTTTTGACTGCTTTGAATGGATACATTTTTTTTACCCATTTTTCCATAATAAAATATTATGGTGGGTCTTGAGATTGAATTACTTGCCTAGGTGGGTCCCGGAATAAAAAAGTTTGGGAATCCCTGTCTTAAACAAATCAAGACAATATATAGAAGAAGAAAAAAAGGACAACATATAATAGAAGACAAAAAAAAAAAAATGTTTTAAGTAATGGTTTAAAAATGTCAAGAGACTTTGTATTTTTAATGTCAGTTAGGAGAGAATTCCACAGTGTAATGAAAAAATCCCTGTCATCCCCGGACCTCAGATGAGTGGAAGAGGTGTAGAGCAGGGCTATTCAATTAGATTGTCATGGGGGCCAGTTCATGAAAAGCATCCCAAATGAGGGACCAGAGAGATATGACATGTAATGTCATATAAGTAATATATATGACATATAAGTATATATATATGAATATATAAGTAATGTCTACATTAAAACGTTAATATGTTGTATTTTGAAACTACAAAACGTCACGTCATTGTACAAAGTGGCTTTTTTTTAACAATCATATTCAAATGTCGTGTTTGCACAACAAAATCAGTGAATTGCTCAAGTAGGCTTCTTTTACATTCAGACACATTTATAATGTTATGTTTTGAACTGCATAACAATTAGGGAAGAAACTATTATTTATTTTGGTTGTACGATTATAGTCTGAAAAATAATCTTTGACGGTTATCTCAAGAAAACGGCTTATATTTTAAAGTGTTGTTTGTTGCTGCTCAGTAACCAAATACAGCACAAAATATTAATAAAACATACAATAGTCAATTTCTTTGTTTGGATTTAAAAATAAATTAAAATGTTTTTGATTTAAACATAAGTGATCATTTTACAATGAAAATAAATGACAGAACAATGGATAAATAAAAAAAAATAAGAATAAATAAAAATAGTATTTGTCTAATGTCAATTTAAGCTTTAATTAGCTAAGTCAGGGGTGCTCAACCCTGTTGCATAGTTCAGCTCCTACCCTGACCAAACACACCTGAATCAATTAACTAGGACCTGGGGTCCGTTCTTCGTACCTCGCTTAAATGATCTAAGATTATTTGGCAGATCCCGGATCTTTTAATCTTGATAACTGATCTCTCGCTAATTTGGTTCTTCAAACGAGTTCGCGAATCAGATTAGAATGTCTGGATAAACTGATCTGAGATCGCTGCGTGTGTTGTGAAGGACAGATCTATCGATCTTCGAAATCATGATCAGCAATGCAACGATTGGCTGACGGCACAGCAGCGTAATGACATCATCTGATTAATATTCAATTATCCATGTGAGCAAAATTACATCAAATTAGCAGTAAACGGCTTGTTAAATATGACACGCAATAACCTTCCACATTTGTTGTGAGCTGCAGGCTTTACACTTTCATGTGTCAAGTGTATTCATCATGTATTTCAATGCAAATCAATGTATTTAGTTCTTCATTTAGAAAAGATTTTCTTTATTATAGTAGCCGTTTTTTAATCGGTGTAAAGAATAACTGGTTGTTTACAAAAGCGTTTTCATATTGGTAAAGGCGTCTGCAACTTTTGTGAAGCATCAAATCACTGGCATATTAACTATCAAAATATGTTTATGACTGCATAAATGTGTTATTGCTTTAAAAAAAGTCACATATTGTGCATTTCTATTTTACACAATTTGTACTAAAGCGATCTAAAAAGTTCATATCAATAAGTTATCTCTTTGCACCACCAGGTGGCAATCTTTGTACTTTCATTTCGAGGGTGCAGATTGCATAAGTTTTATTAATATGTATAACTTAATTTATTTTATTAATGACTATAACTTTATTTATATAGTAAAAAAATACGTACCATTTTCCCAAGTGTATATAACTACTACTGTAAGAAAATATCAGAATTCGGAACATACTTTCTGTATTATCTTTGCTTGAACTAAGCCGATCTAATCCTGTTTATATGAATTGAACCTGCTCCCGATCAGGTTTGACCTAGCAGAACTGTTGCTATGACAACAACTCTCGGATCAGCTTTGAAGAACGAAGCGATCCTGGATCGTGTCAAATCGTCAATATCCAAATCCAGCTAACTGAGTAATCCACGTACAAAGAACGGACCCCTGAACAGCACAGGCAGGTGTGTTTGATATGGGTTGCAACTGATATCTGCAGTAAGGTAGATCTCCAGGAACAGGGTTGGCCACCCCTGAGCTAAGTATTTAAATGAACTTTTGTCATCATCTGCATTCATACATACATAATTATTTAAATAATTAGTAATAATTCGTCTAACATATCTTTTGTTTACATTGCACTGAAATCCACACACAACTCTCACCGATACGGCATGAGATCATTTTTGCTGTGTGCACCTGGATAGTGCGAGTGCATCGGTCTGTGCCCACACCCCTCCCAATATGTGCATGTCTCCATTGGAAATAATCAATTTGCCTGCGGAAAAGACGCATTATGTGAACGGCCTGCTGCTGTAGTTAATCCAGTGTGGGTGCGTATAAGCCTCGGTATAAGCTCGGAGCTTTAAACTTGGCATAACTTTTAGTTGCAGCAGTTTCCTTATTTGCAACAGAAATGCAGCAATGAGAAGCCTTTACGATTAATTAACCATAATGATTTTAAATTTTGTTAGTAGTTAGTAGTTGCATCTCTATTAACGGTATCAGTGCATTGTACAAAGGCCTTTTCTACAAACATATCCAAATGTTTTTGGCTGCCTGCGCCACTCACTCGCTTAATGTCAGGTGACTCTCTCTCTGCGCAGCCTCATGTCACAGACGCACGTCACTTCGAAACTATAGCGACTGTTTTTTTGACTGAACTAAATTTATTTTTTTAAGTATTGATCACACTGTTTGAATAGCCCTGGTGTAGTGTTAAAATAGCCAGATGTTATAGTTTTGATTTACATTCTCGGTTTACATTGCTTTCACACTGGTAGTTTAGGAAGCCAGATTTATTAAAAAGCAGTAGTATAAAAATATTATTATTGATGTTTTTCTTGGTTATTTTTGATGATCTCAAAGTAAAAAAATACATAATATTCATAAATAGTATAGGGTACGGACAGCAGTAAAAATAATTGAAGGCTTACAATCATAAGCATTTGTAGTTCCCACTCCACAACAAGTATGTTGCAAGTGTAAAAACACAGAAAATATAGCCTATATATGGCTATATATATATATATATATATATATATATATATATATATATATATATATATATATATATAATCAATCACTACTAGGTATAATAACATAAAAAAATATTAATTTATTAGCCAGCGGTTATGTGATAAAATGTGCTAGGACGATACAATTACCAAAAGTAGATGATGTTAATAACATTGTGTACTGTAAGTCACTTTATAATTGTCACAGTACATTTTAAAAGATAAAGCTTTGACTTTTATTCCACAATATACAGTATATAAGTACATTGATGTGTATGATACTGTATTTATAGTATATTTATTATGTTTGTTTTTTGAGTCGAGAAAAAGAAGACAGTGCAACATTCTTAACTCACTTAATCATATCTTAGTCATTTGGGATGTGATAAGGCCGTCAAACCCTTAGTTACTTTGAGAAGCTTCAAATTATTTTAGTTCAATATGAAACTGTGGTGTTGCCAGAACTGTTATTATAAAAGATAAACACATCTGCATAAACTGTGTTTTTAATCTAATGGTAAAACATTTGAATTCATTTGGTTTTTTTGTAATTTTACATTCGAACAAAGAGTTCCGATCTGCAGGATTTGCCTGTTTTTCTCAGTTAGCCGTAAGCGATTGAACATTAACCCCTCAGCCCTTGATTTCCAGGTATGTCTCTGATGTTGAGGGAGAGGAAATTGTTTTGCTTCTCTTTGGCCTAAAACAGATTTTTTCATAGATAGGGTTGGTTAGAAACAGTCTCGCTGTAATTTCTTCCAAATCGTGAACTGTTGCGGTTGCTTGAGCCGACTTGTGAGAGCAGTTTCAACAATGTACGACAGTTATGTAAAACCTGTATTGTAGTACAATGTGTTGATTTGTGAAGAGTTTCCATTTATAATAAGGTAATCATTCTCTACTTCTAGCAAAGGTTCCACTATTGCTGAATTTGTCTTTGTTTTTTTTAAGCAATATATTGAAATAACCAGTATACAATAGCATATTTATGCAAATGGAAATACATTTTATAAAGCTTAAATTACCTACATTTTTATTTCCTCCGATTTCTTTTGTTCCTTCCCCAATTAGAGGCCATTGTATAGCCTGCCCTGCTGTGATGATTTAAATGCATAAATAAGACTGCAGTGTGTCGCTTGGGGTCCCTTTTTATTCTTGGAAACGTGATTACTCGAGTCATTTACCACTGACTTAAGGAGCACACACACTTTCCTTGATTGTGGCCAGATTTATTTAAAGGGATTTTGTAGTTAGTGGTTATTTTAGGGTAATTTATGGCATCAGGTAGAATATTTTGACTAGATATTTGCACTAAACAAGTGTCCTCACTGTTCTAATTAGATTAATTCCTTAAAAATATTAATTAAACATTTTAAAGATTATTTAAATGGCTTAAAAGAATAGTTAACTCAAAAATAAATGTTTACATGAACATTTACAGTTGCTGGCTTCTGTTGAAAACAAAAGAAAATATTTTGAAGAATGCTCAAAACCTGTAACCATCCACTTCACTAGGGGAAAAAAATAATATAGAAGGTTACACAGGTTATCTTTGTTTGTGTTTAACAGTAGAAATTCAAAACGGTTTGAAACAAGTGGAGGGTGAGTAAATGATGACAGAATAGTGATTTATTTTTATTTTTTTTGGCTGAACTGTCCCTTTTAATTGAGATGTTATTTGGATATTAGTGGTTTAAATTATGAATTTAATCTTTGGTAGAACCCATATATGACCATTAAAATTCACAAATTACATGTGTGCCTATGCATACAAATTACACATTCACACACGCATACACTGGCCTGTGTTGTTTGAAGTCGCTCTCATGCTGTGTTATTTGTGTCAAGAGCTAATTTTCTTCTGCCAGTCAGTGCAGTTGATTCATTGGCACTGAAATTTTGAGAGATCCTTGGAGCTATCAAAGAGGAGGCTTGGGTATTTCTAGCATCATCCGTTTAATTTGACAAGCTCTTTATTATTAGTTGTTACACAGCCTCATGCAGGTTAATATGTGGAAAATAGATTCTTCAATTTTGTATTTCTGATATACCATTTTTCTTTTCTTTTTCACTCTGGTAATTTAGATAACTCTGATTATATGTTTCCCCAGGTTGAAATTGCAATGTTGAGAGGGAGAAAATAACACCGATACGCATTAGTGCATGAGGCACATTTTATTAATATATTCAGAAATGCCATTAAATAGACTCTGGAATAATATTCTAAACATGTATTTTAGTTCACTCACTCTACACAATATATTCTTTCTATTTCACTGAACAGAAAAAAAGAATAAGCAACATTGTCTCTCATTCAGCTGCACCAATTTAAAAATGTGTGCATTTGGTGCTTGCTTTATTTTTATGGTCTAGTTGCACTGTAATTGATCATTGCAAATAGGCAAGTGTTTAATGCAGTAATGGATTTGTTTTATTTATTAATAAAAGTTTTTTTCAGGGGTCTCTCTTAGCTCCTCCTTTCCAAAAGTATACTCTGCTTTGATTGGTCAGACAGTCCAGTCTGTTAAGATTGACTGGAAATGAAACACCATGGGCCCTATCATACACCCAGCATAATAAGGCACAAGACATGTTTGGGTATTTTGCCATTTTCAGACCAGCCAACCGTAATTTTCACGTAGACTGCGCCATTAACCAACTGAAACCTGGTCTAAAGTCCAGTGCACAGGATGTACAGCAATATACAAATATCATTACATATGAAACAAATGAGTTTTATTAAAATGTTAAATGATTAAAATGCTACAAAAATAATTATTTTCTACATAACTACCACTACCTCCATGCCTTCACCTCAGGGGGCTTTATTTAGTTTAGTCATGACAATCTGCATTTGTATAATGTCATTATTAATAGCACTATTGTTTATTATATGCATATTTATGTTCGTTTAATAAAAACAAGTTTAGATTTGTCAGGTTTTGGAGGCGTATGCATCACCATATGGGGCATAGGATGTGTTTTTGAACTTTTTATTTATTTTTAACCACACTTTGTTATTATTGTTCATTTATGCGTTTGCTGTAAATTAGTAATGAATTTAGAAATAGTTTTGAAACAAATCATTGCATGTAATAAATGAAATTAAATATGTAGACTAATGGATGTTTTAAGTAGAGTACAACACCATTTTCTTATACATGAAAGTAAAAGAGTGAAGAGTAAAAGTACTATAAAGAGAAAGAGGCTGAATGGAGGAGGCTCGTTGTTTATTCTTATACTGCAGATCTGTTTAACTTTTTCCCACTTTAAAGTCTGCCATGTAAATAGCAAATGCTCCATGGCGCGAAGCATCTGACTCTTAAAGGGGATGGGAGATAAGACTCTGGTTGGTTTAATGCACATTATGCTCAAAACACAACCATAACTCATTATGAGAATAAGCTTATCACTGTTAGACCATGCGTCAGGGCGCAAAGCATCTTTTTCCATCCTTGAAAAAAGTGCATTCGGACACGGCCTTAATGCTTTTGCTCCATGCACTTTAGACTTTGCGCCTAGATCGTTAAAATAGAGCTCTTGGTCTTGATTGTATCCATATTAATATGAACCGTAATATATATGTAGATATTTTTCCTGAAAAAAATCTGCATTTGTGGATAGTCCTTATTCCTTCTGGTTTTCAGGATTGAAGTAAACCGAGTTTCTTGCGTGCTGTTAATGTAGACAAAAGAGTAACATTATTTAATTTTTTTAAACTATTTTAAATAGAAAAAATTGAAATTCTGTTGTTTATATGTAAATATTAATTTTTTGACATCACCGTATCAAACTTTAAAAGTTAAGAAAGCAGTATTTGGTGTACTGATTTTTTATCATAATATATTATATAAATTTATTAAACATAAATTATAAAAACGTTAACGTTTCTGACCAATTGCTTTTTTTCCTGAAGAAAAAAAGCTCTAAATCACAATATTTTTATTCTATGCAGCTACATTACACACTTCATGAAAGATTTGATAGTTTTTGCAAAAAAATGTTTTTTATTTTATGTCTCAATATACCATTAGTTTGCAATTTTTCACAGTCCTAGAAGTTTCATTTCCAGGTTTTAAATTCTCAATCCCATTTTTTAAATTAACATTTACATTTACATTTAGTCATTTAGCAGACGCTTTTATCCAAAGCAACTTACAAATGAGGACAAGGAAGCAATTTACACACTTAGTTCCTCTTTATATTAAATGGTCTTGATTGCCACTGTAGGTACTTGCCTCAGAAAATTACTATACACTTAAGATGTTCGTATTGAATTGTACAACAGTTATGGGGCAATTAATCTGGGATACAGGTAGAATAAGGGTGGTATGGGTGGGTTAAGGTGAAAGAGATTATTAACAGTGTAATTATAAATATAATTACAGAAATTAATTGCAGACGTAATTACATGTAGTTGCTTAATATTAAGTGGGACCTCTTCATTTATTCTCATATCATGTTTTTTTTATTCTCCTCTACAGAGACCAAAGAAGCCGCCTCCACCATCCAAAAGCACAGGTATGGAAACATCTTCAACACGTCATTTCACACCCCACTGATTGCAGGAACGTCACTTTACTCTAACCATTTTATTCCAAGTAAATTGTAGTGAGATTAAGGTGTATAGAAGCTTAAACTGTCATCTCTGAGGTCATCCTATGTGAAGCTATTGCAATCATAGTGATTACAACCTGTGATGAGCTTAAACCCTGTCATTGTCAAACTTCTCAGTAGGCTTTGTTTGACCCTTATACTAGCTGATGATGTTTGATTGGGATGCGTCTGATAGGTCTTGACTACCTATTGGTACTTGAGGAAACATACATGTCCGCATCAGTATGTGTGATTCATATGGCGTGTTGATTTGAGCTGCTGTTTTTCTCAGAAGCACAGTGGTGTATTCTCAGACGATTAGAGGTGATGCCTGCTAAATTGACACATTAAATTGTCGCGTTGAACACAAAAGCATGTCTGCCCACACATTCGCAGCAGCATGTTGAAAATCTCTTTGGCCTTTCTTTGGTAGTCATGATTAATTTTAGCTTAAGCCATACTAACCAAAAGGTTTTCATGGTTTGCTGAATTTTTTTGGACAAGATTTTTATAATCATTTTCAGACCCTGTTATAGGTTATTATATTTATTTCAAACCTTAAAGCTTATTAACTGCGAATATGAAATGTATTAAAACACATTTAACGTGTTTTATTTTAGTTAGTTGCTAAGGAAATCATATTGGAAGGAAGTGTTTTTTAGACTCTGTGGTAGTTTTTTATTTTTTTTTACACACTTATGTCTTCAAACTGTTGTATAACAACAATATCTTCTAGCAGTGAGTATTTAAAGGTGCCGTATGTACGTTTCTAACTCTACTAAAGCATTAAAAAACCATAATATGTTTTTATGTATTTAAGAAACGGGCTAAATATTTCATGCTAACATTCTTCTTTACCTGAAAAACAATGCTAAAGTCAGATATTCTGCTTTGGAAATGCGAGTTACGTGCCAGAACGCGGTCTTAGTTTTGGTTCTTTTAACCTGGCCACTATCAGTTTAGCCAGATATATTTCAGCACCACAGGTTGCCCTAATAAAAAAAGCGTATTTCATTCAGTCAAGAAGGCTCTGAAATCATGTGTCTTCGACTGAAATGCGACCTCCGGTGGACAGTAGCAGACTCATAAATGAGATGCACATTTAGAGTTCCACATGAGGTGGTTATTAATTAGCAAATAATATAAATATTACGGATATAAACTTTGGTTGTGCAGATTACATTGTAACCCAGAGTCCTTACAACACGATACGTGACAAAATTTGCAATGATAAGCAGTTTGACTGTTTGCACCAGACAAAACGCAACAGAAATTTAAATAGAGCCATTCAGAAGCACAAAATATGCACTTACTGCATTTCAACGAAATGGTAAAGTTTATAATCTAATTCAGGCATATGTGTTGATATGTGTTGGTTTGCACTGAGACACAGTTCTAAAGTTCGATTTCAAATGATTAATTTTATTTTCAAGATCTGAGGTAAGATCGGAGCTATCTGCTGCTGCTTTCAGTATTATGTCAATAAATGTCATGTAAAATGGAACTCAAACTAACATTTATTAGCAATTAACACTAAGTAAGGCACATGAGGTGTACCTAAGGTGATCATTGCCAGTTTATCCTGTTGATCAGCTGGAAGAAATGGAAGCTGTTTCAAAAATATATATTTCAGGTATTGGTTAGGACAAAAACTCCTTTTAGTTTGGAAAATATTCCTTCTATTGTGTGCTGTTGATTTTGAACATAACCTAAATCAGCCTTTAGGCACAATCTGGCAACCTGTGCTTGCATGTGTTTTGAACCAGGCGTAACACCTATAGTTCAACCTCTGAGTGTAAAACTTACTAACTGCACATTTAAAGAAATAATTTGTAGAAATGAATCTTTTAAAGCTGGTCGAATATTTATCAAAAGTAAATCTTAAACAGTTTTAGATTTGTTGGTGTATTTTTTATTGGCATAAATTTAACTTGATTAACTTATTACAGTAAAGTGTTATTTGGTAAATGTTGTAGCTGTTTTTTTCCACAAAGAAGCTAGAATGGTAACAAACTTGCTCTCTCACTTATAGCTGTATTTCGACACTGCTGTGATTACCTCTATTTGTCCTATTTGTCTTAAAGAAATTGATTATTTTCATTTTTACATTACATTTTACATTGTAAATTACATTATATTACATTTTATTTTTCAGAGCAACAACAAAAAAAGAATAAGCATCATTGACTCTCATTCAGCTGCACCAATTCAAATTTGTGTGCATTTGATGCTTGCTTTTTGTTTTTTGTCTAATTACACTGTAATTGATAATTGCAAAAAGACAGCTGTTAAATGCAGTAATGAATTTGTTATATTTATCAATAAAAGCTTATACCGGGGTTTGCTCTCCCTTAGCTCTTCCTTTCCTTAAGGATATTCTGCTTTGTTTGGAAATCCCAGTCTGTTAAGATTGACTGGAAATTAAACACTTTGTCTGGATTGTATTCACATTGATATGTTAACTGATAACTGATTAAACACATTGATATGTAAATTGATGTGAAACATGTTTTTATTTTTATTTTATATATTATTTTTATACATTTAAACATGAACAGACTTTACACACATGCATAATAAAACAATTTAAATCAGTATAAGTGTGTTGTGATTAGTAAATTAAATAGAAATCTAGTCTATCAAGACCAATCATTTGCATAAACGGCCTGTAAGAAAAGTGCAGCATCTTGCACTTGACGTGCTTTTAGAGTGCAAAGATAAAAATAATCTGATCTGTCTGTTCAGATATAAAGTCTGATAATACAGCTTTAGCGGCCAGCCAGTCCTCACAGCTTTTGTCTGCAAAACAATCTAACAAAAAAAAGCGGATGTTGTTATGCATCAAAGTAGACCGCATCATCCCAATTGCTTTTTAGAAAGCTTGCAGAAGGCTGCAAAGATTTGGTCTGTGTCTCTAGCCCACACAGGAAATGCAAGTCATAGACCGTATGCTTCCTATTGTCTTCAAACGTCTGTTTCAGAAGCTGTTCTTTTTTTAATCTAGTTTCTAGAGACTCAATCTGCAGGGTAGTAGTTTAAAAACTGATCATTAAGTCAGACAATATGCTTCGTTTTTCAGTCATGAAACCAGAGACTCCAAGTGTGGACAAGAAGCAACCGCAGCCACGGCCGGAAGATAAAGGTAAGGGTTCGCTGTCCAGTTGCATGCCACACATTTTACATACAGACTGCGGTTTCACACAATGCTTTAAGTTTAAAAAAATGACTGTGTAAAAGCGTAGTCCTTAGTATGAATGTCTAGTTTTTATGTACCCCCAAAATACCATTTGTTAATTAATATATTTATTAATTCATCCCCATAACAGATTTTAAGAGATCATGTAACTACTTCAGAAAATGTTTCATGCTTTTTTACATGCATTCAATCAAGAATTTCAAAACCATTTTATTTTTTAAAAATAAATGCATTAGATTGTAAAAATATGAGCAATACAAAAGCTGTGTATGTGCAATACAAGAAAGACACATGATCATGATTTGAATGATTCATTTATTAGTTTAATTAGATGTTTTACATTTCAAAATTAAGGGCCTTATCGTTGTTACTTTTAATTTGAAGACTTCTGTACAAAGGTCATGAAGTCAGCACAATTTATTTAAAAAAATATTTTATTTATTTAATGTGATATTATTAGTTTCAGCAAGGAAGAAATATACTGTATTGATGGGAAAAAAGTGACTGAATGTCACAGAAGGTAATAGTTTTTGAAAGAAATACTGTTTGGTTTTGTTTTGTTTTTCCTTATCAGACTTAGACTCAACTTTATTATAGCGTTTAGGAAAACTAAAATTGTAGCAAGGTGCCATAACACAGGCGAAGTTCCATATACACAATAACAAAATATTACTACAAAACATACAATACATCATTTTTTAGTTGCATCTCCCTCCCCGCTGCACTTATTTAATGACCTAATGGCCACCATTGTTAAAAAAAAATCTATTTGTCCTGGAAATAGGAACTCTAAAATGACGTCCTGATGGCAGCAGCTGAAACACAGAGTTCAGGGTATCTTATGCACCCCGGATCACCCATTGTACTCTCTTTAAAACATAATTAGAGTAAATTATCATTAGACTAGTTTGGTTTAAAACGAAGATCATGACTGCCACCTTTACAAGGCTATTATTATTATCAGAGTCATAAAATTTATTGGTTTTTGCATGAATATTAAGCAGTATTACTGTTTTTAACATTGCTGAAAAAAGTGTGATGTAAATGCTAAAATGATTTCTGAAGCATGAGTAATGAAAATTGCATTTTGCAGGAATAAAATATATTTAAAACTTTAAAAGATTTTGTTACATTATTTCACAACATTTAGGTTTTATCAATTCCATTCGTACAAGAGACTTCCTCTAAAAAAAAAAATCTTGCCCATCCGAAAATGTGGAACATTTTAATAATGTTATCAATTGTAACATTCTAAAATTGAATACAGCTGATTATCAACAGAGGAAGTTTTGGGGTCTATTATTGATTATTAATGTTTATTATAGACCATAGTCTGGGTCCAGCATTTCCAATGTTAGTATTTTAGTAATGCAATGCATTAATAGACATTATAACTGAAATATAAAAACTCAAAACTTGAATTATGTAAGAAAATAAACTGAGACCTGAAATGAAATTGAAGCAGCATTATTTGCTTCTCTATTCACACAGCTAAAATTAAATGGGGAACAAGATGAAGACTATCTATCCCTTTGGGAGTATTTATTTACATTCAATATCAGTTCTGAAGTACTTTGTATAAGTTTTTATTATCAGAAAAAGTGTTTCGCACTGTGACTAACAGCCTCTCTCAACAGTATCAGCTATTGCGTTTGCATCAAAGACTTCCTGCTTATTATTTTATTGTCTCTCACTGCAACATATATCAGATCAACTCTATTGTGTATAAAAAGTAGGCCTTCATGTTCTTCAAATAAAGTCTTGCTTTTTTAAAGCAAGTGTTTGAACATAGAATTGTCAGAACACATGAGTTGATAAGTGAATGTTATTGATTCAAATGCATAAAAAAGAGAATAATTAAGCAGATCTATGTGGAGCAAACATCCTGCCAAAATTTCACCTGACCTACTTGTGTGACATAAAGGACGCTGGTGAAAGTTCAGTACTTTTGATGCATCACAAGGCGTAAATACATGCTGTCCCTTCCATTGCTCTGTAAATATCCAACATCTAGATAATTATCTGTTGATTAATACTGCAAATTAGAAGAATGTTATTCATGAGTCACTTTTGTGTGTTAAGTAAAATAATTTATTAGTCTCAAACATGTGTTTTTGTGTCTTTTTAACTTCCTGAAGTTGTCAAGCCCTTGCCAGAGAAACCCGCCAAACCTGCAGGCCCCATCGTGCCCCCGAAGAAACCTGTGCCTCCAAGCAAGAGCCTCCTGCGTCCTTCATACCACACCAAACGGCCTGACTTGCCTCTTACTCCATCACCAGCCGCCAAGCAAGTGTTGGTGTCTTACGCTTTATCTTCATTTATGTTTAGATTGTAGTAGCACACTTAATATAAGATTCAGTATATTCAGAGTCAATATATTTCGTATCAAATATACATTTTTAAAAACCCGGAGAGAACATATACAGTTGAATTCAAAATGATTAGCCCTTTGGTGATATTATAATATTTCCCAAGTGGTGTTTAACAGAGCAAGCACATGTTTAGAGTAATTCCTACTATATATTGTTTTTTACTTCTGGGGAAAGGCTTTTTTGGGATGGCTGAAATACAAACAGCTTTTATTTTATTTTTTTTACCAAGTTTAAGGTTAGTATTATATGCCTATATTATATTATATGATTTTTTTTCTCTACTATTACCCAAAAACTTTCCTAATTATTCTAACATGCCAAGTTAAGATAATAACCTAGTTAAGTAGATTAGTTATTAGAAATTAGTTATTAAAACTATTATGCTTAATAATATGTTCAAAAAAACTTCTCTTTGTTAAATAAAAATTTGGTGATTTATAAAAGAAATTCTAAATAAAATAATTACAGAAATAATTAAAAGTAAATAGTCATTTTTACTTCAACTGTACATACTAATTTTGATTAGTAATTACAAATTTTTTTTTATGTTTTTTTTTTTTTATTAAAACAGTTTTTATTCTAACTAAAATAAAACAAATAAAATTTTCGCCAGAGGAAAAAATATTATCAGACATACTGTGAAAATTTCCTTGCTCTGTTAAACATCATTTGGGAAATATTAATAAAATAAAAAATAAATCAAAGGGGGCTAATAATTCTGACTTTAACTGTATGTACATACATGCGTGCATTAAGAGACAATTTAAAGTTCTAAATTTAAGTAAAAATTTTATTTAATCATTTTATTTCATTCTGCAAATTACACACAAAAGCTCTAAATTACAATCTTTTTATTTGACATTTGGAGGAAATCTTACTTGAACCTTAGAGAAAATATACATTTTAACATTTTATTTAAACCCGTACCAAATAAATCCAGTAAATCAAGAGACTACTAAGTGATCTCTTAATTTTATATCTATCTGATATACACTGGAAAAGCACATAAGACCATGCCTGCAAATGGTGCAGAATGTCATTTCAATGTTTCCTTATGAACTCCACAGGCAAAATGGAGACGTTCTACTCTCACGAAGAAAATCTGAGTGTGAACCTGTTCCCATCAAGCCAAAAACTGTTGTGGATATTGGTGAAAAGAGTACAGAAACTGGTAAGTCATTCTTTACTGTTTATTATTATTATTAATATTATTATTATTATTAATATTATTATTACACAGAGCTGTTTAGCAGCTACAATAACCTCAAACCACACTTCATACACGCAATAACAGGTAAAAAACAACAAAGGTAGTCATTTAGTTTAGTTTTGCTGTTGTATTTATAAACATGTTACTATCATAGAGGCCATAACGCTAGTGTTTGAAATGGCTTAACTTCTGGTCAAAGTGTGGCTCTGTTTGTGGATTAAAGCCATGAATCTCTTGCCCAAAGCAGGATTACTCATCCTGCAATGAGGATGATGGTTCAGATCTCTAGAGCAGGTGGCTCAGCCCCAGAGGAGAATGGGAAAGAGCTCTTTTGTCCTGTGCTAAAGCCTCAGTCATCTCCAGGATTTCTTGCACACTTCAGTCTATTTGCCTCCCGTCTTGTGATTAATACCACAACCAGTCAACTATTTAATAATATCAGTGCAGACCTTCTGTTAATAACACTTTCTGTTTTGGTTTTTACTTTTATCATTATTATTATCATTATTATTATTATTATTATTATTATAATTATTAAAGAACAAACACCTTGCTTTGCCTTTTTAATTAATTACACACTCTTAACTATTCTCTATTATGTCTGCTATATGTGTAATGATAAAAGATGAAGCTAAGAGGCCGTTCACACACAGAACACATTTTTCCATTCCATACTTTTCTACTTTTCCTGAGTAAATGTTCACTTGACATGTGAGACTGTTGCATCACATCTTAAGTCTGCTTGAACTGTTTTTTTTTTTTTTTGTTTTTTTGTTTTTCAGTATATTGATGTCATTTGAGGTTTTTTTTTTATTTAAAATCAAAAAGAATGTTGAGTAGGGGGGCAGGTTGTTGTGAGCCCCTCTCCGTGTTCCCATAAAGTGAAGGGGCTTGAAATGAAATTGCAGGTGTTCACTAGAGATGCTTTCTATTGCCAGTTGAAAACAATAACAATCTCAGTTGACCACTGGTGATTGAAACGTATTAACGCCATCTGGAAACAAGGCCAATTTGGATTTTTAGTTTCAGGTAGCTGTTTTAGCCATTGGATAAGCTATTGTAATCTTTGCAAAGTAATTGAAATCCATTTAACTGACTGATAACTGGTTAACTGGCACAACTAATCTATGAGTTCAAGCTTATTCTGATTAGAATTTTCAATTAAGGCATAGAGGTATGTTTTAAACGAGTTCCTACTGATTAAATGTTAAAACCTTGAATGTTAGCTTGAAGGCAAAAAGCTTTTGACAGAGTAAAAAAAAGTGTCTGAACTGCTTTATATTTTGCACAGCAGATTCTCAGGATTTTTTTTGTCAAGAGGCTGTTCCAGGATACTGCATTAGACTGATGTTGACTGTGAAGTATAGCGTTAAAGCTGTTGTAATCGCATTGTTCTGAAAGGTCATGGGCATATTTTTGCATTAGTGATCTGGTTTTTCTATTCTCTTCTTTTCTGCCAACTTCAGAAAGAGGCAATTATGTCAGGTTATGCTATTTCTGGACATATGAGACCACTTCTCACTTTGTTGTGTGGTCACTTTTTTACTTTTGGTGGTTTATTGTGTTGTCGGTCTCGTATATCTGAGAAAGAGAGTGGCCAATTGGATAAAATAATCTTTTGGTGGCTAATTATAGGCATATTAAAATAAATTCGTCAAATTTTAGGTGCCAGAATTTATAATATCAAACTGACAGCCATTCCCTGATGAGTGATTGGACATTTTTCAGACATTGACACTATCTTTATAGACATCATTCAGTCGTGATTTGTAATTTCCTGCTCTGTTGGGTTTTGATTTGGACATGATGGAAACTTACCTCATATGACTTTTAAATCAGCATGTATAACATCAAACTCTTTTTCTGATATACTGTATATAACAACTAAGAACTAAGATGAACTATGTTTGACACTTTTTTTTGTGTTTTTTTTATTTCCCCTTTAGTTAATCTCATGAGTTTTGATGATGTCTCCTCTTCTTCTGAGAAGTTAAGCCACCCTACTGCACAGCGACCAAAGATGCCTGGGAAAAGACCACCTGCTCATAGAGGCCACTCCGTGAGTATACTTTTCTTCAGCTTGAGCTGTGATCTCTGTTTACCATAATTGTTCACCAAAAAAATAAACATTTACTCAAGCTCAAGTGTAGGGTTGCATAATTTAGAAAAAATCTAACATTGCGATATTTGGTTCTTCTGTGATATGAATACAATTTCACCAGATGACCTAAATATCTTTATTTGAAAAAAAATGAATAATTTAAGACTAATTGAGAGGATTCTGTTAAAAGCATAACGATTACAAGCATAGATACAATTTAGAAAATAATAATAACTAAAATAAACTGTTTTATTGTTTTCCATGTCTTAAACTGTATTCAGGTACAGTAATTGCATAATAATAATTTAATAAGATTAATAGGGGTGTAACGATTTATCGTTGTACGATTTATTGCGATGCAAAAATGTCACAATATGCATCATGGCGTTATGACGATTTGATTACGATATGACGTCCGTTTTCTCTTATTAGTTGAGCTGTTTGCACGTGAGCTACGTTCCACCTGCTGTCGCACGTGAGTTCAGATTGCAACAGCAGTAATGTTAGCAGACCAAGATGTGTGGAGCTGAAATAGAGGATGGCCCATCCTCTCAAAATCAGACGTCTGGCAACATTTCAGTTGTACAGTCATTGCTTAAGACTCGTCCGCTTTTTGACACGCATACTGGGTCACACATCCTAAGTTTTAAAGTTTTCACAGTGATTTACATACTTTGCACAGCGACAGGGATACCTCCTAATGGTGTTGAAAGAGTCACATACTGTATTTATAAGGTACAATTCACCCTAAAATATCAATCTGTCTTCATATAATGTTCCCGCCGCAAAATCACACATGATGTGAGCTGACCGTGAGCTGTTACTACAGAGGACGGACTATGATTGACGCGCGCGTATGGCAAGCCGTTTTAGCATTTAAACCTTTGTTCTGACTATCCATAAATAAATTTAGAGATATCTCTAATTATATTTTGACTAGTCATAATTATAATTCGACTAGTCAGAATGACATTTAGAGATATCTGCAATTACAATTGTACTAGTACGAAATCAGATTGGAGATATCTGCAAATATATTGTGACTAGTCATATTTCTCCATTGACTTCCATTGAAAAATATTTGCAGATATCACTAAATGAGTTTTGACTAGTCACAATTGTAATTAGAGATATCTCTAAATGAATTTAATTAAATATAAATTAAATACCTGGAAATGTGGATTTTTTTTTTTTTGCACACACAAAAAACGCAAGTGACCAAGCAAAGCCTTAAGCTCTTACTGTTAAATTCAATTGAATAGAAAGCTTTTTTTTTTGCACCTTTACTTAAATTGTTCCTTAATTTTGTCTCTGTCATTTCAATAATATTTTAAAGAAGTTTTTAAATTGTTTTATTTTCCAGAGACAGGCCTGTTTAATATATTTTCTTAAAGAAGGTTCAGTTTAACAAGTTGAAACAAAAGAAATACATAAAAAAATAGTTTACTTGGTAAAATTTGCATTTCAGTTTAATTTTAAATGTTTATTCCAAATATCGTGATACATATCAAATCATGAACATTATATCGTGATACACATCGTATCGTGAACTGAGTGTATCGTTACACCCCTAAAGATTAATCATCATTAAAGTTACAAATGGTAATTTTTTTTATGCATGAATGCTTTTAAAAGCATTATACAGTCCCATGCCTCAAAAGCTCTAAACTAAAATGATAAATTATAATACACACTTAACATTGCTTATATCTGCTATGTGACTATTGTGAATTATCACATTGTGATTTCAATGCTGAAACGATATTTGTGCAGTCATGCTCGAGTGGGTCTCAACCTTTACAAGTTTCTTTTTTTCTGTTAAACAAAAAAAAAAAAAATTAATATATATATATATATATATATATATATATATATATATATATATATATATATAAAACCAGCCATTGACTAACATGGTGTCATTTTCCTCTACTATGGATGTCAATAGCAAAAAGTCAAATGGGTTTGGAACAAGTCTGAGTAAATGATGAAAGGATTTTAGTTTTTGGGTAAATTGTGCCCTTAATACTAAAATATTAAAATAAAAAAGCATTATTTATGTACAGTGCTCAGAATCAATGAGTACACTCCATTTTGAAATGACTATTTATTAAAATAAGACTTTAGTAACTGAACATATTCAGAAATATAAAGATAATATATATAAATTCAAGTGAAATATCTAAAAAGAACTAAATTTTAAATATTTTTTGCTTTTCTTGATTATTCCTCTTTTAACATTTTTATTTCATATTTTTTTTCTAACAAATAAATTTGGTTGTATGTATTTTTGGACCGTTATCATAAGTTATTTTGTTAGATTAGCTCCAGGTTTGGCTTGGTACTGACTAATCTATTAAATATGCTATGAGTGTGTGACGAGATGTTTACGCTACAAGACCAGACACGAGATTGGTTTCATGAGAACCAGACGAGACTATTTTTATCCTATTTTTTGGAATCCTTAATGATAAAATATATTAATGGAAAGTAGTCTTTTATTCAACTGAAAAAAAAATCATAAAATGCAAAACTATTTAGTTTCTTTTTTAAATTCAACTTGTAATAATTTGAATTAACTTCTATTTTAATAATTCTATGCTGTAAAGGGAATGCAAACACTGCAAAATGCAACCCGCTTCATGTTACGTCCATTTTTCAGTCCTCAGACAGACACTACTCGGGTGTGGGCAAAGCACTTAATGTGCAGTCCAAATCCAATCCTGCCTTCGGTCTTCAGTGCTAAATTCACTTTCACGCTCTATCATAACATCATAACAACTTTTCACCTTGACAAGAAATCCTGTCACAATTTAGCCATAGTCCGAGATCTCGTCACACCCCCAATGCACAAATATAATCTAGCATCTTATAGAAAATATTCATTTAAAAGATAGATTTGTAAGGGGTATACTCATATATGCTGAGCACTGTATACAATTAATTAAAAGTACATTTAATTTAGCGCACTCATTAAGTGCTTTCCTATCACCTGGAGATAAACATATTGCACAGGTTTTCATTAACTTGAAATCATTCATTTAAATTAAATCCTATTTGTTTTGTTGAAGAAAAACATGAGCACATCATATTTAATTAAAATGTTGTTATATTAATTAAAATGCATGTACCGTTCCCTATCAAGCAGACAGCTTGCATAACATATTGTATAATCTTTAGATATAAATAGAGTTTACATTTCTTTGTTGATTGTGTTGGTTTATTCAGAGTTTACAGAAAGTTCCACACACTGCTTAAAACAGCTGATAGGCCGGCTAAGAAAACCATTCTCTGTTAAATCTCATTATACTAACATAAGCAGATATTTTTAGATCTTACCTCTAAAGAAAACACCTTTCTTTTGATGTAAAGCGTGGCAAAATGGAGGGATCATGCAGTGCTCTAGTTTTGATTGAAAAATGCTTCAGTGGTGAAAGCCTGAATGGGACATGTGTTAAGTATAGCACTATTTGCACTTTCTTCTTGCCATGTTTTTCTAACATCCTCCCATGATTCCTTACAGCCAAGCAAGGATGTTGGAGAGAAAGCTGAGAAAACAGAGAAAATAGATGAAGTTGAAACCGCTCCTTCTCCTGCGCCTGCTCCTGCCCCTGCTCCTTCCACGCAGAATTCAATTAAGGTAAATGAAGTTTTACATCACATACATCCTTCACACACTGCAAAAATAAGTTTTTGTCTTGTTTGGGCCTGCAACTAATGATTATTTCAATAATCGATTAGTTGGGCAGTTATTTAATTAATCTGATTAATCAACAAATAGATACATTTTATTTGTTTTGTTTATTAGAACTGTATAAAACTGTAAATCAGGGTATTATATATGTATTGATGTATACTTTAAAAGTACAAAAATACACATTTTGACTTTAACAATCTTTAATTTTGACATTTTAAACCTAAAACAAAGTTTGTTTTTAAACCATAAAACTTCTCTAAACATCAAAAATGAAATAAACTTGATTCAAAATAAGCGTTGCCCTTCTATTATATTCACATTATCAAGGACATTAAACATGCTGACAATAAGACATAACCCTTTATTGTTAAACAAATATTTTATATAAACAATAAACATATATTGTTTAATTTTAGTTTTCCATGTAAAAACACAGGAAAACATTATTGTAATATCCTAGAAAAAAAATGACTAGAAAGCCAAGCATTTCATGAGTACAAATTTTACATTTGATGAAGATAGCATGCAATATGAGATTACTGTAAAAAGTTTTCCGTTGCTATGTCGATGTCCGTCTCGATTCCCCTTCACCGTCAGAGGCACTTTCTCAAAAATCATCTTCCCAAGTCGAAACATTTACAGTTGCTGAATGATTAGGTCTACATTCAAAGTTAATGTATCTTTAGAAAGAAGACACTCTGGGCTTTGTTATCCATCATCTAGAGTTTATAATGCTCAAAATGAAAAAAAGTTATAGCTGCTTAAGTAATGTAAAAAAAAAATCACTGCACTAAACATTTTATTATTTCATAAACAAATATGTGAAATTTGTTCTGGAGCAACACAAAAAAGTAATAGGTCAAAATCCCACATCTCCTGAGTATATGTTTTGAATTTGATACCAATAGTATGCAAAATGAAATTTCTGGAATTATTTTTCTGAGACAATGTCTTGGGTTTTCTCCCTCTCCTTGTTTGTGGAGAAGAAGTCTGATGATGATCACACGTACTAAAGGTTTCACTAATTTTTAATTGTAAAATAATAAGCAGAAACATACAGCATGAATGATTAATTTGAACATAAGTAGTACAATGAAATCCAGTGCATTTGCAACAAAAGTTGTTGTTCTGCTCTTCACTCACTGGCAGAAAATGTTTTTAGGGAATTTGCTGCTGCTGGAAATCCTAAGCAGAGTTTCAGCTACATGACAAAAAAGCAGAATTCGGATTCTATTGTAAACAATTGTATTTCCCTTCTTGAGCAGCAAACACGATTTAATCTGATGCCATTTATTCATATTATAATTTACAGATAGCTTAGCTAATAGCAGCCATTCAGATAAATGACAAAAAATGCATACAACTGATAAATAAGATGAAAAGGGGGCTTTATATGGTACAGCAGGATACCTCATATATTGTGCATGGAGAAACAAGAAACCTACTCAATGCAAAACACTCCATAGTTACTTATACACTAGACCAATTTGTAATGAATTTATGCATAGTGTGTCTAAGAAAAAATGTTTTTCTCCATATCAAATATATCTTAATTTTTTTTTTTCAAATGTTTCTTAATTTAAGATTTAAAAAAATAAATAAATTGGTGCAAATTATGTAGAAGAGGATTAGAAATGCATAAGAACAAATAATAATCCTCATCATAATCATGTTTTGGTTGAATCTTGTATCTAAGACCCCACCCATTGACTTGTGTTCTCTGTAGTGGACATTGTGTTTTAATGAATTTTTTTTTAAGTTTTTTGAGCTACTATGAGAAGTCCTGTTGTACTATTCAGAGGACATCCTGAGCTTTCTCGTGATATGTCATTTGATTGGCTCGTATGCCAGGAACCACTTTTTTCACTGCATCCAAAATGGCCTGCATACAAATAAGCACATTTTATGGGAAGGAGAGAGATATGTAAAATTTAGCTTTTTAAATGTTTTTTACTATTAACATTACATATATATTTGTTTTTTTAAAGTCTCAGGAACAATAAATTTAGCTGTCAAAGCTGTTAACTTCTTTGTTTCAAAATATCATGCTTTTTTAAAGGGCCATGACACCCCCCACTTTCGGTTAAAGTCTACTTCAGAATTTTTTCAAAAGATGCATGATTAATGGGCGTGGAGCTCCGCGAGCATCGGGCAGGAGTGGGCGTGGCCAGCACGGGAGAACGTGAGCGAATGAAGCTAGCTCACAAAATGAGACAAACCGTGAGGAGACGCATGAGTTTATAGTTTACAAAGTTAAAATGCAAAGAAATAAATAGTGATTTAATGCCCTGCTACATTTGTTATTCGTAATTTCATATACACGTAACCACAATTTATATAATTAAAAAGATAAGTATGTTCATGTAAACCGTATAAATGGTCTCCTGACCCATCTATTTCAACCGTCAGCCCTGCTGGTAATCTGGAGGATTTAGGCAAACACAGCAGCTCGGCGATGTGTCTGAGTGTGAACAAACTCCTGATAAAAGACAGCGTCCGCCATTCTCTAATTCTCGTGCTGCTCTCCCGACAAAAATGCTAGCAGCAAACACAGCTTTGCTGTATGATCGGCCCTGACAAGATCGCGGGGGAAAACATGCAACAAACCCAGTGGATCATGGAAACAAACGCATATGAGCCTTCATGAACGGCTAAATACTGTGTGCCCGTGGTTCCGTGACACAGCTCGGGCTTGACTCTGGCAGGTCTGGCAGGTCTCATGAATAATTAAGCAGCCGGCTCTTCTCATAGGATAAGAAAACTCCGCTATGAATAATAATGAGATTCAGACGCGTCATCATTGCAGTTGCAGTACTGCGCTACGTTGCCGATTTTGATCCCGCCCCAAAAATCATTTTAAAACCGGAAGCTGAAATTAGCTGACAAAAGCTACAATAAATTAAATTATTATACAATTAAAGCTGACAGGTGCTAACATTGTCTTAACTGATGCTCAACACACACAAATCTGTTAATATAAAAAAAAAGTTATCCAGGGTGTCCTGAACCTTTAAATGTCCATTATAGTGGACACCACTAATGTAATTAATGACTGCATGTTGTAGGAGGCAGAACTGAAGCAGAGAGGATTTTTTATAAGATAGTTGAGGGAGACTCTGACTTAGAGTCTGAGGGCGTACTCGCACCATGTACATTTGCCTTGAACCGGGCTAAACCACGCTTGTCGCCCCTCCTGTCTCCCTCGATGGCCCGCACTCACATTACATTCGGGCCTGGGCACGCTTACATCATTGATGCTGTGCTGTTCAGGAAGCACTCTCACTCAGCACAGTGGAGATTTCTCTAGTTATATCATTCAAGTTGTGACACAGTCAAATATTTCGCCGAACAGATCAGCCACTTTTGATGCTCATAAACAACCATAAAGTCCTTGTGCTGCAGGAATTAGGAGGTTTGCTGAAGGTGCAGCTGTCATGCAGTGAGAGGTTTGCGTCTTTAATAAACTATGACAGTTTGCATTCACTGAACAGTAAGAATGATTAATAAATCCATATGAAATGGTCTCTTAAAAGTCACTTCTCGCTTTTCAGCTCAGGCGCGTTTTGCACTCACACACAAGTGTACCGCGCCAAGGCACAAGTGAACCACCCTCAGGCACACCTCTTCCAGCCGGGCCAGGGCCGGCCAAGTGAACCCCATTCAGAACACTCACACTTCTCAAACCATCTGGGAAACGGACCTGGGCATGGTTCGGATAGCATAGTGTGAATAGGCCCTGACAATCAGACAATTAGAGAATTAGAGACAATTAGAGAATGACAATCATTTTTAAATTGCTTTTATGTTTGTTTTGGTTTAACATCACTTTTTTTTTTCTTTTCTTTTTTTTTTGATTTCGGCTCTCTTTCAGACTAAACTGTTTCAGGAATTTCAATACAAAAGTAAAAAAAATGGCTTTGTTTAGTTTTTGTTACATTAATGTTGGATTAATAACCCTTTACAGCCGTATCCTGTACAGTTTTGTTGTCTGAGTGGCGGTTGTTTCGAACTAAAGTGGTCCTGTGGTCCACTACAGTTGACATGCTGTAAAATTAAAAATGAAAACAAAATGTATAAACTCTAAATTGTAGATTTTTTTTAACCCAAAGGTTGTAGGAAAACAAAAAAATAAATAAAGATTTTTTTTTCTGTGAGTCTCAGAAGGATATGAGAAATGAATAATTGAATAGCTGAATAAAAGATTCCCTCACATAACTGTGTGATTAACTGTGACTCCTTGAGAACACATCGCATGAAATGATGTTTTCAAAGGTTTGTTAGCAAGCAGCAGCTCTGATATGATCTCGACTGAATGTCTGGCTCTTCTTTTCCAGCCCTGAGGACTTGTTTTAGTATGTAGAGATCTGTGCATTAAGCTCATATGTCTGGTTTCACGTTGATGCTTCCCATATTTGGTTAATTGTACAGAATATGTTTGGGTGTCTGGTAGTTGTTTGTTTTTCTCTTTTCTTTTCAATAAAGTGAGGATGAATTAGACTGAAATAGTATTACAATTTTACTTCGACCGATTGGTCCGTTTTGTTGTTATAGCTGTTTTTAGATGTAAATGCTTAGATTGTAAAGCTAAAGAAATCTGATTAAAGGGTTTGTTCACCCAAAAGTGAAAATGTATTTACTCTCATGTTATACATCTTTGAGTTTCTTTCTTTAGGTCAACACCAAAGAAGATATTTTGAAGTTGCTGAAAACCTAATTCAAGCCTTTTGACTCTGTGATAAAGATTTCAAGTGCTTCTAGAGCAGTGCAGCTATTTTAAACACAATGAGCCAAATAGACGAATAAATTCATTAGAGCACAGAGAGAAAACAAGAATGCAGCCAATCTAGTTATTTTTTTTATGTTATTTCTGAAAATAAAGTAGGTTTGTGACAAGATCTTTTTTTTAATCCACATTTAGAATTATTATTTAGTATTAGTATTCAACATTTAAATAACTTTTTTATAGTAGTATAAACTAATTCACTTGTATATTTAGACAATTATAATTACCTTATAAATACCACATATTTTTTGCTAAAATACATCTATCACAGTTAATAACACAAAAGGCATTTAATTTCTAATTTATCAAAACTACTTAATTTAGCACACCCCTTAAATGCCTTTCTATCACTTGGAGTTCAATCATTTTGCACTAGTTTTCATAAAAAAACAATAACTCATTAAATTAAACCTCACTTGCTTATATATTAAATCATGTCCCACTCCTATATGTAAACATTTAATCTTTAGACGTAAATAGAGTAAATTACTTTATTTGAAGAATTCATTGAAAAGAAATGCTGCAATATAATATATTTATTAATTAATTTGTTCACTTTAAATGTGACACACCCGCACACATTTTAATTAATTAATTAATTTCTTAATATTATTTTTAGCATTTCTTTATAAATGAAAAAATGGTCATGGAAATAATTTGTATTCAGATTGAATATTATGAGAAAATCACACTTTGGCCAAAGACCACTAACTGAGTTAAAGAGACCTTTTTCTAGTTGCTTATTAATACTAATTACTTTTGCATAAAAATTTTATTAAAGTGGGGAGATTAATGTTCCTCCTAAGCAAGGGTTTTCCGGCAGTCATGAACATGACATCAGTCTATAAAACACCTTAGCCTTTTGATTCAAGGTCACCTGGAGTTGTATTAAACATTCATTAAGTGTAATTACCCTTGCTCTTTAATCTATCAGGGAACTCGATTAGAAATGTACTGTAGGTGTTTTTGTGCCCTAACAGATCTTATTGTTGTGCTAAACATGAAACTAATTCATCTGAATTTGATGGATGTTAAGTTGACAATACCATGCTAGTACAACAGCGTTTTGCAAAATAATCCAAAAGCCTGGATTAAAACCGCGATCAGAGTAAGAATCTCATTTACCTTTTTATCCTGTGAATTAGAATATATATAACTAACAGAAACTGCTTTAAAAATGTCTCTTACTTCTGTTCAAATAGGATTCTTATGGAGTTTGGAGAAGTATAAAATTTAATTTGATTAATTTCTGTCTGGGAAGGTATGGAAATTGTAAATCAAAGTATGGAAAATATTTACTTTTTATATAAAAAAAAAAATTATTTTACAATAATATTTTTCATGGTGTTTAAATGAATGTAACGTTTACCTGAAAGTCAATAAAGCAGATGATCTTTATCAAGTGATCGTCAGGGGCGCATTCACAAATTGAAGTTATTAAAAGTAAAATCTTTAGAGTAATCTAGAAATACAATGGTCATCTAGTGAAGTGTGGAATTTTGTATTAGAAATTTTGTAGGAACCCTGGATTAAGCTGTGACATGGACATTTAGGACACTAGCTATGTTTCCATTTAATGATGTGACTTTAAATGGAGACTTATGTGTGAAACTGGAATATCTCATAAAATGTTTGACAATAAAGCACTGTTTCCATTTAATGAGTCGAAGAGAACAATCACTTCACTTCTTGATAAATTGGTGCCAAGTAGAAAAAAAAAAAAATTGGAAGTTGCTTACATAAAAAATAACTTGCACCTTGGAAGATGAGCATGAAATATTTTATTTGCATATTCGAAATGTATGCACATCTTGGCATTTCTATGAAGCATTTTTTATGCAATTTTCCAAAATGCATATAAAGAAATTGGTGGATGGAAACAGGTATATTATAGTTTGTTCTCTAATTTTGATCTCCACTGATCAGTGTTTTGTTTTTCTTGCAGATGCCCATTTCATCCCCGTTACCATCTACAACACCTAAAACAATTTCAGCCACCCTTATCACCCCTGAACCCAAACCAAAACCTGACAAGGAACAGGAGAAGACATCTGAACTGGAGGAGCTAAAAGATCAGATAAAGGACCTGGTGCTCTCTGTAGAATTACTGAAGACACAGCAGTCGTGAGTGGCAGCTTTTTCCATGAGTTTGTTTTTCTTGATATTTTGTATTAGTAAAGCAGTTCATCTCATAAAGTAGTTCTCCTCATGGCATGTCATTGTGCAGTTCACTGATATTATTGACAATTTGCAAATGTGCATATCTCAATACATGCAATACATCCGGTAAGTATTCATAGCTCTTCACTTTTTCCAAATTTTTTATGTAACAGCCTTATACCAAACTGGATTAAATTAGTTTGTTTTCTCAAAATTCTACACGCAATACCCCCGAATGACAACGGGATTTTTTTTTTTTAATTGTTACAAATTTATTTAAGATAAAGAAGCTGAAAAATCAAATGTACATCAGAATTCACAGCCTTTGCAGTGAAGCTCTAACTTGAGCTCAGGTAAATTCTGTTTCCACTGATCATTCTTGAGATGTTTCAGCAGCTTCATTGGAGTTCACCTCTGGTAAATTCAGTTGATTGGACATGATTTGTAAAGACATACACCTGTCTATATAAGGCCCCAGGGTTGACAGTGCATTTCAAAGCACAAACCAAGCATGAATTGGTCTATAGACCTCTGAGACAGGGCTGTCTGGAGAAGGTTACTGCTGCTCTGATCTGATGAGACTAAAATGTAACTTTTTAAAGTGAATGCCAGGCATTATGTTTGGAGAAAACCAGGCACCGCTCATCACCAGGCTAATACCAACCCTACAGTGAAGCATGGTGGTGGCAGCATCATGCTGTGAGGATGTTTTTCAGCAGCAGGAACTAGTCAGGATAGAGGGAAAGATGAATGCAGCACTGTACAGAGACATCCTGAATGAAAACCTGCTTCAGAGTGCTCTTGACCTCAGACTGGGGCGATGGTTCATCTTCCAGCAGGACAATGAGCCAAAGCACAGCGCCAAAATCTCAATGGAGTGGCTTCACAACTCGGTGAATGTTCTTGAGTGGCTCAGCCAGAGTCCAGACCTAAATCCTATTGAACATCTCTGGAGAGATCTGAAAATGGCTGTACACCATCGCTTCCCATCTAACCTGATAGAGCTTGAGAGGTACTGCAAAGAGGAATAGGCAAACATTCCCAAAAACAGATGTGCCAAGCTTGTGGCATCATATTCAAAAAGACTTGAGGCTGTAACTGCTGCCAAAGGTGCATCAACAATGTATTGAGCAAAGGCTGCTTTGATTTTGTAGGGAAGGTCATCTGCATAAAATATACTAAACCAGTCACGAGCATTGATAAATGCAGTACAGCAAAGATAAAAACTAAATAAACAGTGTTTTATGGATTTTTAGAAGGCTAGCAGTATACAGTGCAAAATATATAATCAAATTTAAAATGACCCAGTATAGTCCTCATATTTATATGTAAATACAAGTACAGTTTCTTAAAGTTACAACATTATAAATTTGTGTGAATTCTCCACATTGCAGATTCTGTGATGTGATTATTACGAATGTGCAGATTACGATATCGATGCTGGAAAACATTTTGTGCAGCCCTATTGTGCAGCTCTAATAGAAATGATAGAAACCTTTTTAAAAGCTGTACGTAATTCCGTAACCTCCTTCTGCACTTTTCAGGAGAGAGCTTGGCGAACTTCGAAAAGAGCTGGATGATGAGCGACTCAAACGCGTGGCCCTGCAGGTAAGCCTTCTTTAAATCAGATTTGGTCTTTTACGCCTTGTCAGTGTCTGTTAGTTTGATGTAAAAGGTTGTCAGGGTGCTGGTTCTGAAGATGGAGAAATGCAGGCGGGATACCTTGAGTTTGCTTCCTCACACAGTAGGGTGAACACAATGAGCTCTGAATCTCCCGCTGAGGATTTCACCCACTCACTGACCATAAACACAAACAATACTGTCTCTAAAGTCCAATCCACAAAGAGATGCAGTCGGACAAGGTCAAGATTTCGATTGAGGTCTTCTAATGGGTTATAGGTGCATCTTTTGTAACATAAAATGAAATAAAATAGAACATTTATCTGAAATGCCTAGCATATTTGTGTTCTACTACATTCTTTAGCAGTCAGATATATTTTTTGAAAAGCACAGGATTTGCACTAAACAAAATACAAATAGTTATTGTGGTATTGCACTTTTAAGCAATCCTCCTTTTTCCACAGTTTGTGTTTAAATAATCAGATGCACTTTTTTTTTGTTGCTTGAATGACAACTTACTGGATAAATCCAGCATAGTTTGTGTGTTGTGGGTTAAAGCAGACAAATGCTGCTAGAAAGATCTCTCATTAGATTGTGTTGTTAGTTTTATCAATCAGACATATATTCAGTTGTTTATTTTAATTTATTTGTTTCCTAGTCAGTAAATGGTATCTACTAAATGATTGTCCAGCAATATGTATGTGATTACTTTAAGGAATTGAATATTGTTGGTTTGAATGATTTTTGCTTGAGCAAAACTACAAATCCATCAGTATTTTCATCATCATATTTAACCCAGAGGTCTCAAACTGCTGGCCCCTGGGCCAGTTATAGCCTCCCCCCCTCCTCTCACAACTGACATAAAAAATATAACGTGATTCGGCTTCCCAAAATGTATATTTTTGAATGACTGTCATTGTTGTGCTGTTGTGTATAGCAGTGGTTGTCAAAGTGGGGGTCGCGGCACAATGAGGGGGTGGGTCAATTGACGATTTCCAAAAATCAAATTCATTTTATTAAACCACTAAAATTACCATTTTTTATTCATAACCTACTGAAGAACAAAATAGTAGTTAATAGAAACATTGTTAACATGTTAATAATAAACAAACAACATGCAAATAAAAAGCAATTAGCGTTTTAGCTTTTTTTTTTTACGTTATATATAAGACATTGATTTTATGGCACTGGGTAAAAATTTCTGACACCTTTGCGGCACTCGTGTACAAATACAGGCCAAAACATGATGGATGGTCTCTGAGTGGCGTTCTTCAAAATTAATTGATGAATAGACTTAGGCCTAAAGGTATGTGTGTGCCGTTGAGTGCGTGGTGTATATACTGTATCTGTAACCTCCTCAGAGAATATGGGGGCTCGCGAGTCACTGGCATTGTTATTTTGGGGGTCATGGACTGAAAGGTTTGGGAACCCCTGCTGTATAGCCACTTGTGGTTTTGACTCATCACCAACTGGACTTTTAAAGTACTGTACTATATATTCAGTTTATATATGCAGTTTTTTAGTGCACGCTGTCCTGTGGCTGATATGAACATGGAAATATATGTCCCTACGTGCTCTATTTTTGTCAATATTCAAGCGCTGTTTAATTATTATTTGTTTTCTACTGCATGTCTTTTGCTGTACAAACCCTTCTTCATGGCTTTGACACTATGCCACTGGTGTGACGAAAATGATATTTTTGCAAATATTCAATACAAATTGTCTCATTTAATAGATTTTCTTCATATGTGTATTAAGATTTGTATAAAAAAACTACGTACATTAGAAAAATTGTCAAGCTTGTTGAATTGTTAAATGTTAATATAAATATACATATTTTTTAGTTTTTTGTCAAAGTTTTACAAAAAAACAAGGAAATTAAGAAGAACAATTGCCAGTAAAGTCACTGAAGTTCCCCAGACTGCTGTATGGTGTTCTTATCTGGAGTACGCTATTTATTAACTTTTGATTTTGTTATAATATAACATTTATTATATTTAATATTACTGTCATAATATTTTAAAATATTGTTTGTTTTACTTTCATAGCAATTTAAACTAAAGTAAAATAAGAAACAAAAATCTACACTGTATATAAGAATGACTTAGTTTGTGTCTTAACACAACAGCTATGCAGATATATTTCAGCAGTTGTGTGCAGGCATGGGCCGGTATAAGATTCTGACGGTATGATAACCTTGGATAAAAAAAAAATCAACAAAAAAAAAAAAATGTGGTATTGTGATAAATGCTTTAAAATATGTTCTTTTTAAATGTTTGGGTAAAAAATGAAAACTTTTTTTCTGCTTTGAACACAATATATTTTATTTTGAATAACACTTAAAATGTTTTTTTGGGCAGTAAACATGTCAGGCTAAATAATTCAAATGAGTCAATGTCTTCTGCTTTCTTCAATTGTTTCAAAAACACAGATTTTTTTTAACCATTTAAAATGGCATTATTGAATATCTTTTCTGCTGGAGATACTGAAATAAATAAAATTAAAAACTTAAATAAAAAAATCTTACACATACCTTAGGAATGGTATAGCAGAAAATTTTGATGATTTTAAAACCTTGACTTTTCCAAACTGTGGTAAACCTTGAAAACGGTTATCATCCCATGCCTAGGTGATGCGTTTGAATGTGCTGATTTGCATTACCACTGGTGACTGGTAATGCTTGAAATATAAATGTCATGTATGATGTCCTATGATGAATTAATTGCAGTTAATTCATCATATGAGTTGTCAGTCACTACAATGGCCCCCCGCCAATTTGAGTTTGTGACCTCTGTTGTAACCATTGACTTTCACAGTATCTGCTTTTCACACTAAGGGAGTCAACGGTTACAGGTTTTAAGATTTCTTCATTTTTTTTAGGTTTAGTGGTAGGGCCATATAATAAGAAAATACATTGCGCCAATTGTAAGTCCTCATAAACCGTGTGGGTGTGGGGGGGTGTGGGTGTGTGTGTGTAATAAAAACTACACAAGCTATCAGACATTTTTACTTGGAAAACAATTCAATATGTAAGCAAGCATTTCTCTTTTTTTTTTTTTTTTTTTTTTTGAGGTGAATCTTGTTGTTTTGTGAAAATGTATTCTTCTCTATAGTCTAGAATCTTTATACTGCAAACAGCATCTCTGCAGTTAAATAAAAAAGTGTCTGTCTGCTTCTTTCCAGATGGAGATAGACAAACTGAAGAAGATATGTGTACAATCCACATGAAATCATGGCATCAGAACTGGACTAACAGCTCTGCTGTTGTGTTAAAAGTGGAAAGCGACCTCTACCAGGAGGGACTGATATCATTCGCATCATCTTCTCACTCGCTGACTTACTCCACAAATTGTAAGATTCACATATTTGCACATGAGTTTTCTAGGTTTAGAAAAGTCTAATTATGACAGATGTATATGTTTGTTTTTCCTTTTTTTTTTGCCAACAAAAAAATGATTGAGGCCTTACTTTACTACTGTGCTGGATATGCAGTCTGTGCACTAATTGAGAAGTGCAGCGGATTATGCATTTAATACTACTGAATCTGTATAAACGTTGGGGGATTATGTTGTTTCCTTGTGTTTTTTTATGACATGGGTTAGTTTTTAAAGAAAACTATTATGATCTCAGCAATATTCTGTCTATATTAGCCTCTTTAGATGATTATCAAATGTACGGCATATTCTCTTTTTTTTTTTCTATGGTAATGATGTATTCTGTTGTTGATGTTTCAAAAGGGAGAACGTTTCTTTTGTTTTTCTCTAACATTCCTATCCAGGGTAACACTATTGTGCCTGTTAAGATTTTTACAAGTGTTAATACTGGGAGCTCTCATACTATATAAATATATATATATATATAAATATATATGTGTATACTTAGATCTACAGCATGATATATATTTTTATGGTCTATTGATTGTGACATCATAAAAAAAAAATGTACTGGGTTTGTGTATTCATGTTTGGTTAAAAGTATTCACACCCACCCACACAAATGAGCTTAGGTAAGCTGTGCCATTTCACCATACGAATGGCAGGAAACCCATTTTGCAATTTATGGCTCTGTTTAATAGCAGCGTTTGGGTTTGTTCTGCAGTTCTACCTCCAAATATCACACTGAAATTGGAAAGATCCTTTTTTTCTGGATAAACCCCTGGCTGGTTGAATAGGTTAAACTTCATGAATGGTGAATCGCAGATGATGAACACATCTTGGGTTAGAGACTGCTGGCTTGCACAGAATGGCTGATATTTATCAGTAAAGTAAAGCCAGGTACTCTTTGTTAAACAGAATTGTATCCATCCGCCTTTGGTTTTCCTATACGAGTATGTACCGCTGACCAGAATGAATCTTTTTATTCGGTTTGTTGTAATCCTTGAAAAACGCACACTTTCAAGAACACTTAAGTGTGCTCATTCCTCAAGTTGCTTAATTCTTAAACTGAAGAAATGCATTTTTTAAAGCATTCCCGATCAAAGGTTGTTTGTTGTGTGGAACTGATTGATTAGGGTGGCAGGTCGATCGCTAAAGCAATAAACAGACACATCTTTCTTGTTTCCGTTTATTTTTTTTTGTGTGTCCAATTAATGTTCTGGTGCAAAATTAGCGCTCTGTTTTCCGAAATTGGCGAAAACGCATTCCTTTTTACTGTTTCAGGTCTTCAGATCTGTTGTGCACATTCAGCATCTATCTAAATGAACTTGTTTACATGATTTCAAACTAAATTGCATGAGCTGAGTTATTTTTTTTCGCAAACTAAATAAATATCATGTTTATTTACAGAGATTGTTCCAGTCTCTGGTTATTATTTATGATTCGTTCATTCACTTAGTTTGCTTATTTATTTGCTACTTTAGTTTGTTTGGTACTTTACGTAATACCTAATTAGTTTACTTCTTATTTACTTGTTTTTCTTTACTTTATCACTTTGACTGTATTTACTTGTGTTTGTTCATTATTTCCTTTTTTTATAATTTTTTTTACTTGTTATTAGTTATTTTCTTTATTTACTTTGCATATACATATTTATTTATTGTATAAGACATTTACCTTATTTACTTGCTCTTTGTATATGTTACTTGCTGCTATTTTTTTTTTACCTAAAAATCTTGGTAAAACTTTATAATAACTACACACTATAAATCATTTATTAAGCATTAGCAAATAGTGAATTCATAATCTGTTAAGCATTAACTCTATATTAATAAGCGTTAGTAAGCAGTTTATAACTGCAGCTACAAATGCTCTATTCTTTATTTACACACATATTTAAAATGTGCTTAATAATTGTACTTTCATACTTTAATGATTTATTTTTCATTACTTAATTAAGTATCACATTATTTACAAACCATTTGTATTTAGGAGTAGTTGAGGGTTTTTATGATCATTCAGAATGAGTAAGTAAATGATTAATAAACTATTGAAATCAACATTTATATATCTTATTATTCAGGCATAAACTACTAGTTAACTAATATGTTAATAAATGCTTTATTAACTCAACTTTATGCAATTTTTTGACCTAATTTAAAGTAAGGACTATTTATGCTTTATAAATTCTTTATAAATGACAAATAAAGGCTCAGCTAAATTCAAAACAGGAAAAAAAAGACATTATTCATTCCTATTCATTTAAAGATACACAAATGAAACTGTACTTCAAATGAAAAAATAAATCTTTGCAACCTGATCTAAAATAAAATCACTGTAAAGTTTATAAAAAAAATTGCAAATGTTATTGTTTATTTGATTCTGAGCCTTTATTTGTCGTTTATAATGGAGTTATAAAGCATAAATAGTCCTCACTTTAGATTTGGTCACAAAACTGCATGAAATTTAGTTAATAGAGCATTTATTAACATATTAGTTAACTAGTAGTATATGCCTGAATAATAAGATATATAAATGTTGATTTCAATAGTTTAGTGGTTTGCAAGAAGCAAATGTATTTGGTTCATCAAAGATAGATGGATGGTGATGGATGGATGGATGAATATAGAAATATGTATATGGAAACACTCACCGGCCACTTTTAGTCCAACTGCTCATTAACACAAATTTCTAATCAGCCAATCACATGGCAGCAACTCAACGCATTTAGGCATGTAGACATGGTCAAGACGATCAGCTACAGTTCGAACCAAGCATGAGAATGGGGAAGAAAGATGATTTAAGGGACTTTGAGCGTGGCATGGCTGTTGGTGCCAGATGGGCTGGATTAAGCATTTCAGAAACTGCAGATCTACTGGAATTTTTGACGCACAACCATCTCTAGGGTTCACAGAGAAAGGCACAAATGCCTTGTTGATCAAAAGGCAACTGAAAGGCAACAGTAACTCCAAAAATCACTCGTTACCACCGACTGAGATATGCAGAAGAGCATCTCTGAACACACAACACATCCAACCTTGAGGCGGATGGGCTACAGCAGCAGATGACCACACCGACTGCCACTCCTGTTAGCTAAGAACAGGAGACTGAGGCTACAATTCACACAGGTTCAACAAAATGGGACAATAGAAGACCCGGATTGAGTGTTGATTTCTGCTGTGACATTCTGATGGTAGGGTTAGAATTTGTCATCAACAACATGAAAGCATGGATCCATCCTGCCTTGTAGCAACGGTTCAGGCTGATGGTGGTGCTGTAAAAGTGTGGGGGATATTTTTTGGCACACTTTGAGTACCATTACCAATTACCATTTGAGCATTGTGTCAACGCCTCAGCCTCCCTGAGTATTGTTGCTGACCATGTCCATCTCTTTATGACCACAGTGTACACATCGTATACTTCCAGCAGGATAATGCACCATGTCATAAAGCATGAATCATCTCAGACTGGTTTCTTAAATGTGACAATGAGTTCACTGTACTCAAATGGCCTCCACAGTCATCAGACTCAATCCAATAGAGCACCTTTGGGATGTGGTGGAACATGAGATTCTCATCATGGATGTGCACAGGGCTGGACTGGGGCAAAAAATCGGCCCTGGCATTTTGGGCCAGAGCGGCCCACTGCATTCAATCAAAATGCTATGTTTATGTGCGTGTCCAATGTGTTTATCAACTCCTATTTTATAAAAGACAAAAGCCATATATATTAAAGAAATAAATACAGATATTAATCTCAATTAAATTCCTGTATACTGTCCACAATTTTGTTATTTGTAAGTGTAAAAAATACACTTTTCATTCATTTATGTTCGTTTGCCTTAGTCCCCTATTTATCAGGGGTTTGCCACAGTGGAATGAACTGCCAACTATTCCAGCATTTGTTTTATGAAGCAGATGCCCTTCCAGCCACAACCCAGTATCGGAAAGCACCCATACGCCCTCATTCACACACACTCATACACTACAGCTAATTTAGCTTATTCAATACACTATTCAAGCAGCCTATATTAAAAAATAAACAACAAAAGCGGCCTGCTGACGCATGAGTAAATCATGTGCAGCTAACAAATCTGCTTAACTGCATGATGCTATCATGTCAACATGGATCAAAATCTCTGAGGAATATTTCCAGTACCTTGTGAATGTATGCTATGAAGGATTAAGGCAGTTCTGAAGGGGCAAAGGAGGCCCAACCAGTACTAGTAGGGTGAACCTAATAAAGTGGCCGGTGAGTGTATAAACATTAAGTATAGGGGAATTGATTGAAATAGAAATTATCTAAATTTAATAAGACTGAATTCCGTAGATCCCTCATACATTTTTAGAAATGGAGATATGCATCCATTTAATTTTTCACAATTTTAGTGTTTTACAATTGTGCTTAAAATTGAAATAATTAATTTGCAACCTTACATCTTTAATGATCAAACTTTGATCGGCAATTATTCCTTCGTTGACTCACAAATCCATTCATGTCTGGAGGTCACGTTTAATTGAGCCTTTTAGCTGTCTTATTGACAAGTGTTAATTCCACCAGAGAGCATGGGCATTTAGAGATGTTTCATTATTATAAACTCAGACTTGATGCAGAGGGCAGGAGCCTTTTGGCAAATCTCCAGTGTGGATTCCGACCCGAGAGCCATGCTGCGAGACGGACCCTTTTCCATCTGCTGAGCCGCTAAGAGCCAGTTCACTTCTGTGCAGCAGCTTGACAGATCATGCCAGAATACAGCAGTCCTGTTTACACCACATTCATCCATCACCGCACTAATGTCATAAAAGCAGACAGATGTCAGGAGCATGTGTCAATATTATGCCCTTTTCAAAGGCATCTGCAGCTCGCAGACTCCTCACTAATATAGAATTATACAAAGCTGGCTTTGTTTGTCACTGAGAAATTAGTTTGAAATAACTTACCACTCCGTATAGCAGAGCACATATAGACTAAATCAAAAGACCTAAAAATTCTCAGATTTGCTGAATTTATCACGTATGAGTTTGGGTAAAATCTGAGGTCTAACAGCATTTCTTAGCTATTTAAAACTACAATTAAATTAATTTTCAATAACTAAAAGACAATTGGTCTAACACTAACAAATGTTTTAATTTGGTCTGATAAAAATTTATTCCACCAAATAGCTAATATACTGGTTTCTTAAGTCTTTAAAGACATTGGTATTGTGTTTTTTATTACATACTTGTTTGAAAAGATGACACCTTTGTCAATTCATTCATTCATTTTTCAGCGGCTGAGTCTATTTATCAGTGGTCGCCACAGCGGAATGAACCGCCAACTCAACCAGCATATGTTTTACGCAGTGAATGCCCTTTACCGCATGTCTATGGACTGGGGGAAACCGAGCACCCGGAGGAAACACTCGTGAACATGGGGAGAACATGCAAACTCCATAAAGTAATGCCAACTGACCCAGCTAGGGTTCCTTCCACTGAGCCACCGTGCCGCCACCTTTGTCCTTTCATGCGAAAAAAGGCTTAATTACATTTTTTTTCTAATTTGTAAGAAATAAATAACATTTTATTCAAGCACACAACATTTTTTTCTTTTAGAGCATTTTTCTCTGAATCAGAAATTCTAAAATCTGACTTCCACTAAATTAGTAACCGACTACACAATCTGCTTAAGCAGACATCAATTGACTTGTTTAATTACAAATATTTTTGCTTGTATTTTGCTTGTTTGTTTGTCACTGAGAAATGAATTTGAAATAACTGTTACCACTCCGTACAGCAGAGCACATATAGACTAAATCAAAAGACCTAAAAATTCTCAGATTCAATTTACTTGTTTAATTACAAATATTTTTGCTTGTATCAGTCGTTAATAAAATCAACACCATAGGCTCATTTGGTCAAAGCTGTAATGTTTGTTGAAAATTGGCTTGAGTAATCTAGAGTTCTGGACAAGCGTGGACCTGATTTGTAGCTGACGTTTGCCATGGATCAAATGAAGGTAAGCAGAAATGTCTTAATTCATCCTTTTTTACATTTAATCTCACAACATGGTTTTAATTGTTCAATATTTGAAAGCATTTAGCTGCTTATTCTTTACAAGTGTGTCACCTATCATGTTTGCACTGCATTGATTACTCTGTGTTAACTGCATTGTAGTGGAACTTTTAAAATTCCTGTGCTTTGAAATGAGCTTTTTTGTACAATGTGTGATGTAATTTCAACTAAAATATAAAGACAGGGCGAGACAAAAAGGTACACTGTAAAAAATCCTGGTTGCCTTAAATTTTTAAGCTGAATCAAATTAACCTTAAGAGTCGATTGAACGTATATTATGTTAAACTGAATTAAACAGATTGCATTACATATGAAATGTACTTAGTTTAATAAGTTACAATGTCTTTGGGCTTGTGGGGGAAACCGGAGCACCTGGAGGAAACCCACGCCAACACGGGGAGAACATGCAAACTCCACATAGAAATGCCAACTGACCCAGCCGAGGCTCGAATTAGCAACCTTTATGGTGTGTAGCGAGAGGGCCACCCACTGCACCACCGTGCTGCCTGCATTGGGTTATTTTAATTAAATGTTAATTTATCCATTCTGGTAAAACTATCAAATTATTAACTATTAAAGTTCAAGTTTTGTGGTAATTCAGAGTAAAGTGTTAAAATTGTAGAGTAAGATAAAGATAAAATAACCCTCTTAGTGTTAGAAGCTGATTTGCCTCCTTGTTATACATATGTCTAACGCTAATACACTGTTTACTACTACATCCGGGAATTTATGCAGCAATATCCCTTTAGGATTTTTCCAGACAACTGTTTTTTTTTTTTTTTTGCCACAAGGAGCAATGAGATGAAGCAACTGGTGAGTAGAAGTACTGTACTTAAAATGTTTGTATATAGACATTTGACATCCAAATATATATATATATATATATATATATATATATATATATATATATATATATATATATATATATATATATATATATATATATATATAATTATATATATATATATATATATATATATATATATATATATATATATATATATATAAATTATATATATATTTATATATATATATATTTATATATTTATATATATATTTAAGTTAGTTTAAAATATTTTTTTAAAAAGTATAATTTTCCATCTTTATTTTGTTCTTACTAGCTATGTTACATTAAAACTAAAGGAATAAAGCTGTCTTAAAACTGCTCCTTTTGGTTAAAATATGAGAAAATATGGTTTGTGACTGTTTTGAATGGTTTTCCTCAAATATTAACCCAATAGTTAATAAAGTGCTGCCGATATTAAACAAGATATATTTTTGTGCAGTGTTGAAAATTTACCCTGAGTTTTAACACATAACACTGATGGTGTTCATGATCTTTTGTGGTGTTAATATTTTACACTAGAAGAGTTTACTAAATAACACTCTCTGAGTGTTGATAATGCTAACTCTTTCAAAACTTTTATTTTAACACTTTTATAGTGGTTCTCATATAAACTCTGAGGGAGTGTTAATTTTAACTCTTAAGGTTGTTAAATCTACTATCTAAAATTTGCAGTGTAGCACTACTATTAATTTTATAAGTATGTCTGGGTAAATAAACAACATACAGTTTAAAAAAACTACTTAAAATGTTTTATTTCAATTACATTTTAAATTCCAGACATTACACAAAATATAGAGATGAACAAGGAAGGTAGGAAGGTTATTATCTGTTTAATATAGATCGGTTACGAAGCGTTTGTATCATCATTAATTAAGAGTGCTGGTCAAACAGATATAAAAATCTTTTCATATTGGAGCTTAAATAAACTTTTTAACGCAAAACATTACGCATGCATATAAATACAGCTGTTCTGTGTCATTAGTTGACTGTTGAAATTCTACTTTTTTACCCAACTGGATGAGATATTAAATAAATAACCCAACAAAGATTAAAAATTACCCAACAAAGCATCAAACTCAACCATTGGGTTAAATAAATCAACGTTTTTTTAGAGTGTATGCATGCTTTTTGTGTCATTTTGACTTATTAACAGTTAAAAGCACACATTCTGACAATTGATCCTGCAAGTTTGTTCTTAAAATGTACTATTTGAATAACCTAAACCTTTTTCTGTTGAACACAAAATAAGTTATTTTGAAAAATGTAACCATTGACTTTCATAGTAATTGTTTCTCCTACTATGGAAATCAGTGGTTAAAGGTTTCTAACCTTTTTTCCAAACTTTTTGTGTTTACCATGCAAAGGAAACTCATAAAGGAACGAGACCACTTGAGGGTGAGTAAATAATGAGTACATTTTCATTTTTGTGTGACCTATCCATTCAACTTAGATCAAATGTAACATTATAATTTTGTCGTTTATTTTTAATGATGGGCTAATGGTCAATACATTTATTTATTTATTTTTTAAATGACAATATTGTAGTTTTTACTGTTACATTTTCATCAAAAGTGAGCTGGCGTAAGAGAACATAAAATGAAACCCCGCCAAAAATGAATAGAAGCGTGTGCATTTCTCCTTTTTGTGTCACTGAATTAGGATTTGTGTTCACGGGACCCATAGCCTGACGTCATCAGAAGGGCTGCCCGTTTGCTTTTGGCTGTGTATTGTATGTAGGCATTGTTTCCCATTCCAGGCTCCTGAGAAAGACATCAGGAAATGAATTGTGGTTGCATCATTGTGCCAAATGCTTAGTAAAAGGGTTGCTTCATTTAGCAAGTCAGCTGACAGCTCATGAACTGGAGTCTTGGCGGTTTCATAGAGTTGTTTTGTGCTTTTTCCTAGAAAGCCTTCTTGGAGCAAACTCGTGACGATCAATGGTGTCTATTAATTTGTGTGAAAGTTCTATGGTTGTGGCCACGTCAGTAGTGATGGATTCAGATGTTTGTTTGTTTTATCGTCTTGGATGTGTGGGAATGAACTCTTAAACCAGTCCAAATTCACATTTCTCAGAAATAGGAGTGGTTTTTGAAAAGTTTGAAAATTTGAAAAGTTTTCAACTAATAATAATGAAAACCTTTAAGTTATAATACAGTATTATTATTAGTGACACTTAAGACTGAAGTCAGCTTTGTCATCAGAGAATAGCACATTACTCTGTAACACTTTATAACAACAGGACATGAATAATGATGTACTAATATGTCAAACTAAATGTATTTTCATTATGAACTAATGATGATTTAAGGTATGCACTGACCATGAACTAACTTTAACTACAACATGAGTCACGCGAGTTTATATCTTGCTACTTTAATTACTTGTTCATGTTTATTAATGTATTATTGAACTCGTTTTCTCAGGTTAAATGTAGCTAACATGAACTCATGATCTGTTAATTTCATGACTTTACTTGGAGAGGCGCATTATCATTAACTCATTCTTAACTAATCATGATCTCTTTTGTTTACAATCAGAGATGCTTAAACTAGGGCTTGCTGGCCAAAGTTGGCTCCTAATAACCTTTAATTTGGCCCGGCATCCAATCTGAGAGGGGGTAAAATGATGGGAATGGGTTAGATCAGGGGTGCTCAATCCTATTCCTGGAGATCTACCCTCCTGCAGATTTCAGTTGCTACCCATATCAAACACACCTGAACCAATTAATTAGGACCTGAACACCACTTGATAATTACAGGCAGGTGTGTTTGATATGCGTAGCAACTGAAATCTGGAGGAAGGTAGATCTCCAGGAACAAGATTGTCAATTCAAATGTAATGTAACACTTTGTTCGATGTTTTATTGTTAAAAGCTAAATGAAATTAAATGTTTCAATTAAATGGTGTAAATTAATCTGGTTTTGTTTAAATATACATACTGTCATCATAGAGGACAAAGCAAAGACTTTGGTGAGCAAAACAAAGGCAGATTCTGCTTGACTAGTGTATTCAGCTCTGGACTTCAGTGTGTTACCAATGTGATTGTTTATGGTTTTATTGCATTAAGTGTTCATTTAAAAAGTCATTCTGTATTAGTTAATACAATTTAAAGTAATGTCTTCTATTCATTTAGCAATATTAGGAAATAAACTATCCATGGCAAATTTAATGTAATTCAGTTCAGTATATTTACCTTCAGCCTATGGCTCGCAATGAAATTTGTTTTTTGTTTTTGACACTTTATAAGGAAAAGTTTGGGCAGCCCTGGTTTAAACTGTTCGTTTTGATGTAGACAAACATGTTTCTATTGTTTCTCAATGTAAGCGCACTAAATAGACGTGTGTTTAAACACAGTACATATTAGTACATCATTACTCATGCACTGTTATTGCAAAGTGTTAGCCAATAATAGAAAACAGGCTCTGTCAAAGCAATATTAATGTGAAGTGTGGGTCACACTTTATTTTGAATAATATTTGTCTATTTAAGTTACACTGCATCTACATGCAAACTAATTCTCACTAGATTATAAGTAGACCAACACGATCTCATGGCAATTTGTAACTTTTTCATTTAGTGGCTAATTCGTATGAATACGATCTAATTTGTACATTTTAGTACGATTTGCTCATCCCCCTATGATGGTTGGGTTTAGGGGTGGGGTTGGGTGCCACGCCTGCTTTTTAAAATCGTACAATTTCTTACGACTGAACTCGTATGAATTCGTACGAATTAGCCACTAAACTGGCAAAACGTAAAATACTTACGTTTTCTCGTCAGATCAGGCTGAGTAGACTGTTAGGTGAGGGTTAGGGTTGGTTTAAGTTGACATGTACTTGCAAAGTGTCTTATAGTCAGTTAAATGTCTATTGAAGGAGCAGTATCAACAGATTTTAAGCTGACAGTCTACTAATACTCAAATGGACCATCAAAATAAAGTGTTACAGAAGACTGCTTATCATACTCTTGCCTACTGTGATTTCTGACTACATTATTGTTTATTCTTTTTTAAGCTTCATCTTAAGCACATTTATCCATATGTATGTATGTAATGCTTGTATAGTCCTTTTGGAATTAAGGAGGTAATCGTTTATGAATTTTCTTAACTAGCTACAAAAGAGTTTGATCATACATCTTACATCTAACTTAGACAATTTTATTCCACCAGCAATTTTATTTTATTTTATTTTTAGAGAAATGGCACAGGCTTCTCCCAAAAGATAGTAAGACAATGTAGAAGAGGCATCATTGTGTATAAAAAAAACCTGTCTTTTATTTACATCTGAACAAAAACTTTTAAATGTGCTGTATGTAAGTTTTTGATTCTTCTAAAGCGTATAAATACTGTAATATATTTGCAGATATTTAAGAAACATGCTAAGTGAACATTCTTGTTTATCTGAGAAACAATGCTGAAGTCAGATATTCTGCTTTGAAAATGTGAGTTACATGCCAGAACGCTCTTTGTTTTGGTTCTTTGGTCCCTCCCACTGCCAGTTAAGCCAATTATATTTCAGCACCCACCCACCCCCCTCCCTTGGTGGAAAACTGCGTATTTCATTCATTCAGTCAGGAAGGCGCTTAAAGTATTCATACGCGACCTACGGTGGACATTAGCAGCCTCCGAAATGAGATACAGATTCAGAATTCCACTCGAGGTGGTTATTAATTAGCAAATAAAATAAATATTACGAACGTAAACATTAGGTGAGCAGGCTGCCTTGTGTCCTAACAGCACGGGTCCATTGAAACTTTGTATCCTAAAGTGACGAGATTTGCGGTGATAAGCAATTTGTCTGTTTGCACCAGAGGAAACATGAAAGAAATTTAAATACAGCCATTCAGAAGCACAGAATAAGTGCACTTACTGCACTCCAACAAAATGGTAAGGTTTAGAATCTATTTAAAACACATTAAACCTCTTTAACATTATTAAATGTACATGCTAAATCACTGATATGTGTTGGCTTGCACTGAGTCACAGTTCTAAAGTTTAATATCGAACGGTTTATTTTATTTTCAAGATCTGAAGTGAACTATATGCTGCTGCTTTCAGTAGTATGGCAATACATGTCATGTAAAATGGCATTCAAACTCACATTGTTAGCATTTAACACTGAATAAAGCACATAAGGTGTACAATTGTCAGTTTATCCCATTGTTCAGCTGCATGAAATAGAAACCGTTTCTAATATATCAATTTCTGGTGTTGGTTGGAACAAAAATTCCTTTTAATATGGAGAATATTCCTTCTAATCGCGTATGGTTGCTTTTATTCAGAACACGACTTAAATCAGCGTTTAGCCTCAATAGTTAGGCACACTTCTGTTGATGTCGTCAATCTGGCAACCTGCACTTGCGTTTGTTTTGAACCAGGGGTGCAATGCTTATTTAACCACTGGGTTTCAAACTTACATACGGCATCTTTAAGTCAGAAAAGGTACTGGTGATTTATTCTCAGTTTTTTCTAATGTAATTTACAGCACAATTTTAAGCAACATATTCCTTCAAACTAGTAAAATCGTCAATGATGATCACTTATTAAAGCTTTAACATCAATCACAGGAAAAATCAAGGTCCGATGATGCCATTAAAACATACAAAAAAAAAAAAAAAAAACGAGTCACAAAATTCAGAAAACTGTTTATTTACAGATATATATATATATTATATATATATATATATATATATATATATATATATATATATATATATATATATATATATATATATATATATATATATATATATATAGTTACATCAATGTAAGGTTCTAAAATACTCAAATCAAAATTTTATGTCCACATATTTGGTAAGTAGTAGTAATACTAACAACAACACATAAGTTGGTAAGTAGCTATGAAATAGCAGGGATAATCTATTGTATGTCCACAGTTGTTATTGCAGAATAAAGCCCTTTAGGCTGCTTCACTGGCTGACTGTATATTATCCCTGACTAATGAAAATGGAGTGATTTGATCCAAATAAACTGCTCAAGGACATTAAAAATCAAATGCAGACTAATATCAAATCCGCAGACAGTGGCTATTTAGCACTAAAAGGGTTAAAGGGATACCCCCAAAAATGAAAATCTGCCAATTTAAGGTTTAGGTGATTTATTTTCTTCATTAGAATATTAAAGAAGACTTTTAGATGATTTTCAGTTTCTTCCACTGATGATTTTCTTTGCTTATTAATATTGTTTGACTCTCAAAGCACAGTTTAGTCTTTGACTTGTGTTTTATGAATCACCAAGGATCACATTTTTAGTTAAAAAACATTCTTTAATATTCTGCTGAAGGAAAGTGACCTACATCTTGGACAGCCTGTGGCGATCTAAAATACCTTATTATGCCGTTATCTTCTTTTTTTTTTTGCCTGGTTGTTTGTGCTGCACTTTTCATTTTTGCTACCTGCGTTTTGGGGACTGCTTCATTTATCAGTTAATTATTCTGCAGAGGATTCTTTATAATATGCATTTTAATTTGGTAGGAAAGTGAATATTTAACAGTTGTTAATGCAGTTGTGTTAATACATTTTATATTACCCACATGAAAATTAGGTGATGAGTTTAATTAAACAATTGACCCTTAATATCAGGGGTGCCCAAACTTTTCTTATGAAGGGCCAAAAACTAAACTAGATTGAGTCTAGTGGGCCGAAGATAAATATAGCTGCCATTGCTACTTCCTATTTATTTATTAATACTAAAAAAATAATTCGAAAACGAAGCTTTGTATGAACTAATAAAGTATACATTTTTTTAACATTTTTAGAATGAACTTATTACAGTAAAAACAATCTCATTTATAACAGAATGGAGTTACACTAGTCAAGCTGCAGCTGATTTTGCCTTGATTTGCTCGCAGATGTGATCTGTCAAATTAAAGTAATTACATTTTTACAAAGTATTTATTTATGTATTTACAATTAACATTTAAATAAAGCATTTCTTTTCAGTTGGCTTTTTTTGTAGCTCAGCAATAAAACAAACTAACCAAAAAGATCATTTTAAACTAGAAATCACTCTTAAAATAATCCAATTGTCCTCCTTTTACTTTAATGAAATTGAATAGTCTGTATATATATATTTAAAAAAAACTTTACATAATTGTGTTTTTTATGTTATACAGTTTCAATGTCTTTTTTCCCTCCAGGTTTAAATGAAGACATACTCTCATGCTGATCTCAGACATTTTTTTACTTCTGTTCTCAAGGCTAGAGCTCCAGATGTACAGTAAGTCATTCTGAACATTCTTTGCTAATCACATAATGCACAGTTAACACTCAAGATGTTAAATTACAGTTAATCAAGAAAATTGAATCATGCTTAATATAGCTGGATTCGCTAGTCCTACCATTTAATTTTTTTGTCAGTGTTTCCTCTTCTAGTACAGTTAGTCATATGTAACATAACTCTAATATATCAATCTACATTATCCTGTAAGCAATTGCATTATCATCATTTTGTGGCACCAGATGAGAAATGCTACAGCATATTTTAGTTTCATAATTAATCAGAACTAAGGCTGTCCTAAATCTACCTTTTTTTGAATGTCACGATGTTACCCTACAAATACATTCACATCATGTGTGATATTTATGTGTGAATCTGCTAATGCATTTCTCTGATGTGCTGCCAACACTTCATTGCTTTTCTGCACAAGCTACTATTAAGGGTGCAAATGGACCTTGTTTGGCTCTGCTTTTGACATTTTAAACTGAAATTTTAAGTCACACCAAACTTTTACTTACACTTTTTTTAGAACAATATGGTTGTTCAAATTGGAAATTTATGGACATCCAAGAGAGAAACAAAATTAGGCAACAAAATTGAAAATAGTGTGGATATATACAAACGTGTAAATATTTAATCAGATAATGTAGAATTTTTAAACCACAGTTTATGACTCCTATGAACAAATATACCCTCACCGGCCACTTTATTAACTCCAACTGTTAAATAAAGCAAATTTCTAATCCGCCAATCACATGACAGCAACTCAATGCATGTAGGCACAATCACCAAATCCGTACTTTGGGAGGTGGTGGAACGGGAAATTCGCATCACGGATGTGCAGCCGACAAATCTGCAGCAACTGCGTGATGCTATCATTTCCTGTACCTTGTTGAATCTATGCCACAAAGTATTAAGGCAAAAGGAGGTCCCACCCGGTACTAGTAAGGTGTACCTAATAAAGTGGCCGTTGAGTGTAAATTAAGAAGAGACTTTACAGTTGTAGATAGTAGTTTGGGAATAGTCATTCTTTTTACTTCAGTGAAATTCTTTATCGATTCATGTTTTTATTGATGAACGTCATCTAGATGTTGCTGTTCAGGTATCAGCTGTATCAGGTCAGATGTTTTCGTGTTTCCTGTCATCTCAGCTTTTCAATCTAATACACCAGATGAGTATAACAGCAAGGACAGGAAGTCCAGCATGTGCAGATTCACACATTTAAAAGGTGAAAAATCTTTACTTTTTTTAACCTGATGACCAGGCCATTGCTGATGTATTTATATGAAAGACTGTAGAAGGGAAAGGTACTGCATGCTGATATTTTCTTCACTGCTAGATTCTCACTTAGACAATTGTAGCTCATAGCTGCTATCAAACTGTAAAAACAATAAATAAATAAATCAGTTAGTAAAACTAAAATAAATGTTGGCTGCATTAAAATATGCATTATGCATATATATATATATATATATATATATATATATATATATATATATATATATATATATATATATATATATATATATATATATATATATATATATATATATATGTATATATATATATGTATATATATATATATATGTATATATATATATATATATATATATATATATATATATGTATATATATATGTATATATATATGTATATATATATATATATATATATATATATATATATATATATATATATATATATGTATATATATATATATATATATATATATATATATATATATATATATATATGTATATATATATATATATATATATATATATGTATATATATATATATATATATATATATATATATATATATATATATATGTATATATATGTATATATATGTATATGTATATATATATATATATATATGTATATATATATATGTATATATATATATATATATATGTATATATATATATATATATATATATATATATATATATATATATATATATATATATATATATATATATATATATATATGTGTATATATATATATATATATATATATATATATATATATATATATATATATATATATATATATATGTATATATATATATATATATATATATATATATATATATATATATATATATATATATTATAAGCTCAGAAATAACAGAATGAGTCAGTTTTGTTATTTTATATTGTGATGTACAAAAATGAAAAACGAGCCTGTTAAAAACACCAATCCACTAAAGACTAAAGAGACTTTATTGTCATTGCAGTGATGCAAGCAATAACAACAGCAGCAATAAGAAATGCATAGAAATAGACAAAACAATAAACAAAGATAATTGCAAAGAATGATATATAATTATATAACATAATAACTATATAATAATAAATAATACATATAGTGAAATAACTGTGAAGTGCATGTGTATGTACAGTAGCTGGTGTGCAAACAGAATGGTAAAGTATTGCACAAGTTAATAAAAATAATTGAGTTTGAGTAATTATCAGCAACATGGGGAAGAGGGGCAAACGCGAAAAAAATCATAGAACATGTCCTGTCCTTGTTTAAAGCACATTGCACAGCAGCTAAGCAAGAATTTTGTGCTGTTGTGAAGAAGTTTAAACGTTAGCCTCACTAATTTACATACTAATTTACAACAAAAAAATATATTTTCCAGATTTATGGAGGTTACTTGAAAGTGATGCATGTTATTCATCTTTTCCTCTTCTTGGCTTCAGACTGCTGTTGTCTTTTTCAGGGCAGAGCTGCAACTTGCACCAGACTGCTGTTGTCTTTTCCCGGGCATAAAGCTGCAACTTGTCAGCTCTATGCCAGAGAAAAGACAACAGCAGTATGGAGCTAAGATAAGCAGACCGGGCTGGTATATGGAAAAAATGACTTAAAATGTTTGTTTTTGCAACCATCATTAAATGATTTTTTAAATGTATTTAACAACATTTTGTCAATATAAACTTTATTTACACTCAGTTTATGTGATATTATTAAACAAACATTTTTTTTTTTCAGCAGCCGAGATGGTGCCCCCCTCCGGAGTTTAGGTCCTACGCAGCCTGTGTACTCTGCGTATAGGGAACGGCGGTACTGATTAGGTCACACCCAGCAGGCATTGTACCCCAACATCATGGGATTCTACATTCTGTTTGGAAATGAAAATTGGGTTAACGTCAGAACCCAACATCAGGTCGACGTCAATGTCTAACGTCTGACAGATGTTGCATTTAGTTGCTTTCCAACGCGACCTAAAAACAAAAGAATATCAGTCTAATGACGTTACACGTTGACGTTGTTGTGTAGACATTACAACATTTTGGATTTTGGTTGCCATACCTGATGAGTAAATATCAGTATTTAACGTCAATATGTTGTTGGTTTAAGACAGGGGTGTCCAAACTCGGTCCTAGAGTGCCGGTGTCCTGCATAGTTTAGCTCCAACTTAATTCAACACACCTGCCTGGAAATCTAGTATACCTAGAAAGAGCTTGATTAGCTGTTTCAGGTGTGTTTAATTGGGGTTGAAACTAAAATATGCAGGACACCGGCCCTCCAGGACCGAGTTTGGACACCCCTGGTTTAAGATGTTGGCTTGATCTTGGATTTTGGTCACTTTCCAACACAACCTGAAATCAATAAACATTGTTGGATGTCAAAATAAATTTGTCCTTAGATGCTGGTGACCTAAATCTAACCTAACATTAATGTATTAAGATGCTGTGTGTCTACTGGGCAGGTAGTCATGGTTACATGGTTACTTAAATTTTTGATTTCGTATCTCAAAACAATCTTTCTGACTTATGAATTGCATTATGAGTCATTGATCTTGGCTCTGTCTTAATGTTGAAAATTCAACATTTTCAGTTTAACACAGTTTGGGGCTGCTGCATGGTGGCGCAGAGGGTAGCACAATTGCCTCACAGTAAGAAGGTCGCTGGTTTGAGTCTCGGCTTGGTCAGTTGGTGTTTCTGTGTGGAGTTTGCATGTTCTCCTCGTGTTCGCGTGCATTTACTCTGGGTGCTCGGGTACAGGTGAAGTGGGTAAGCTAAATTGTCCGTATAGTGTATGAGTGTGACTGAGTGTTTGAATGTTTCCTAGTGATGGGTTGTAGCTGGAAGGGCATCCGCTGCGTAAAACATATGCTGGATAAGTTGGCAGTTCATTCTGTTGTTGTGACCCCAGATTAATAAATGGACTAAGCCGAAAATAAAATAAATTAATGATTTATGAAGTTTGTAATATAACAGAAAAAGGGTTCACAGATTCACAGGCACAGTGGGCGATTACTCAGGGAAGCATTTTGCTTTACTTTCGTCTGCGATCTGGCGACATGAACACCATTTTCGGTACGTTTGCCCAGAGCACCAGTTAAGCTTGCGCCATTACTGCACAGATTGATTAAAATGTTTTTGTAACGTGATTTACAAGCAACGTTCCAGACAATATATCACTTCAAACTATTACAAATGTCAATAACAGCTAGCTATCTAGCAAAAATAATTTTCACTGCTAGATACTGTTTTGTCAATTTAAATTTGTTTTCTTTTTAATTTAGACAGATTTGCATTTGATAACACATACAGAAGTACACAGTGTGTGCTTCATTTGTAACCTACACGTGGCTGTGCTTGCTGACACCTTGGATTTAGCCCTGCCAAGTAAGGAAAACATTCTTAGTAAGCCGTTAAATGCATTTCTGCATCCAACTGTGATAGGGAATTTTCATCCAGATAATCAAAACTGTCAGACCTCTGAAGTGGGCAAAATAAGCATCTTCCTATACAAGGTCTTTCTGATCCTCTACATATTTTCATTCCCTTATGATGCAACACTGCCTCCCTTAAAAAAATAAGACTTCAATCATTAAAAATGCTAATATGCTTTCATTTTATGTGGATGTAATTGACATGTTTCTTTCATTTATGCGCATGTAGGTGAGATACTGACACAAACACTCCAGTCTGATTATGTTGATCTGAAGCACAAACATTAGTGCTAGAGATGTTTACCAAATCCTCTTAACCTTCAGCCGCTGAATCAACTTGCATAACGGGTACGAAGCCAATATTCCTTAATCCTGTGTAAAGCTACAATGTTTATATTTAAAAAATTTCATTTCCATAGTGTTGTGGTTATCAGGCGAACACAGCATTAGATTAATGGAAGAGCTTCACACCTAAGTTGATTTCCAAGGGTTTATGGCTCTCGGTAAGGAAATAAAAACACTGCTGATAATATATGAATATAAATATGAGTCAAATTATTTTCTTTCCAGGCTCATGCCAGAATGTCTGCTTTAAAGGGTATGAATATACATGAGAATAGGTTGGTTCTGTGTTTCCCCATGTGAATTATACGATTCAGCCTTTTTTCCTTATGTATACAATTATGTAAAATGCAATTTGCATGCATTAGCATTCATTTTAGTTTTTAACCATACTCTGCAGACAAGCTTACCTTTAAATAAAGGGTTCAGATCCAAAACTTTCAAGTGCAATCTGAAATTTCTTCTAAAACAAGCATTTGTTTTCATCCTCCTGTATGTAGGTTTAGTAATTTCACATTAATGGCAATGGATAGGTTCTTATCATTGCTTTTAAAGTAAAATAACTGAACATGAACATAGCAGGCTGAGAAAAATGCTAATTTTAGAAAAACAAAGGTTCAAGACACTCTGGAGTATTTTATTTTTGAAATTTAAAAAACATTGTGTGTTGAGCATAAGGTAAGACACTGTTAGCACCTGTCAGCTTTGATTGTGGGGAAAACTGGATAGTTTTGAGCTTTTGTCAGCTAATTTCATCTTCCAGGTTTAAAATACATTTTTGGGGCGGGATCAAAATCGGTGATGTAGCTTGAATCTGTTAGTGTAGTGATGACGCATCGTTTTCTCATTATTATTCATTGCGGAGTTTCCTATCCTATGAGAAAAGCCTGCCTCTTAATTATGAGAGCATGTGCTTTCAGAAAGCAAGGCAGACCTGCCAAGATGTGAGTCCCAATGACTGGGTGAGATGTTGTCTGCACACAGCACAGGTTGTATGTGTTTGTTTTCATGATCCATGGGGTTTCTTGCATGTTTTTTCCCTGTGATTCTGTCAGGGCTGGTACAGCAAAGCTTTCGGTTTGCAGCAAAAAAATTTTTGTCAGGAGAGCTGTGTGAGAATTGGAAAATGGTGAACTTTGTCTTTTATCAGTTGAGTTTGTTACCATTCAGACACATTGCCTATATCCGGGCTGCTGTGTTCGTCTATGCTTAAAATCTTCCAGATTACCAGCATGGCTAATAGTTGGAATAGACTGGGCAGGAGACCTGCTGCATTGCTATCCACTGTGTCTGCATTCAGACCTGTTGATTGAGGAGGAGAGAATCCATCCTCATGTATAGTGTTGATATGAACACGAATATCTTTATAATGATAGAACAAATTGTGGTTATGTGTATAAGAAATTACAAATAACAAATGTAGCAGGACATTAAATATTACTGTTTATTTCTTTGCATTTTAACTTTGTAGACTATAAAATCTTGCGTCTCCACACAGTTTGTGTCTCATTTTGTGAGCTAACTGACAACAGTTGTTCACTCCCCTCTTTTCCCCCTGCTCTTCCCTCTGATCTCAAAGCTTCACGACCATTATGAAGCTATTTTTTGAAAAATAAATAAATAAAAAATCAGCGGTAGACTTGAACCAAAAGAGGGGGGTTTCATAACCCTTTAAAGGTTTCTGCATCTGAACTCTTTAAATATTAAGTCATTTTTTTAGCTAACAAGCATTTGGCATGAAATAGAAAAAAAAGAAAAAAAAAATTTTTTTTTTTGTTCTAAGACCATTTTTGGCTGAACACGCAGAAAGAGCAAAGGTTGTGTGAATTTGTGCAAAGTTTAACTAAAATAGGAAGGACAGCAACTGTGCTTGCATACGTGACAGGGGAACCGCATCTGTGACCTCCATCCCTTGAGCTTGTGCTGAAATATGCATCATAGTGTGCGGCCAATTGTTGTTTCCGCTTCTTCAGCAGCTGGATGGACAAGTCTGTGATGCGCAAGATTTTATGACTAAAGTGATACAGAACACTCTTATTGGTCTGTCATGCTTAAGCACATGCTGTTTTATGCTTTTATGACTGTCTTTTTTCCCAGTCACAAGAAGAAAATAAAACGATTAAAAAATATTTATGCGTCCATGCGTAACAATCCCTGAAATAGCAGAATTTCCATGATTACGAGAATACCTAAATTTAATACCTAAAAGAGTTTTTATCTAAATTTAAAATAATTTCTTGATCATTTATACAACAGTTGTTTTTCTATTCAGGCATGAGTTATTCCCTGTTCATCATACCTTTATGTACAAAAATAATGGTAATAAAAAGGTCAGAATAACTTTTGAAGTTTGTTTTGAGGAAGTGAAATGGTTGACCTGCTACTGGTCTGTTTAAATGTTTTGTGTGTGTGTTTATATATAGTATACTGCTGAAGTTTTAAAGGTTACATTTATGATGAAGAGTGGAGCTTGTGTTTACATTAAGACATTATAAATAGTATAATGTATCAAATGTTGGAGTTATGGTGGCGTAGTGGATGGCATGATCGTCTCATAGCAAGAAGGTCACTGATTCGAGCCTCGGCTTGGTCAGTTGGCATTTCTGTGAGTATTTTGCATTTTTTCCCCTCCCACAATTCAAAGACATGTGATATGTGAATTGAATAAACTAAAACTGAAATGGATTCGAATCATTATTATTAATATTATTATTACTATTATTATTATTTCTTTATTTTTGATTTTTATTCCTATTATTCCAGAAAATAAAACAGATTACATAAAACATAGTGGTTCTCTTTTTATATATTTATTTAGTTATTTATTAATAAAGCTACATGTAAAAAAATGTAGTCTATTTAATTATGGGGAATATATGTTATAGGCAATTATAATTGTATTTATATATAAAAGTATTATAATATAATAATATAAAACTGATTATAATATTAAAGTACACAAAAAATATGTTAGCAAAATTGTTGCAAACAATTCATGTGTTGAATTTAAACAAATGACATTTTTGTCCAACTTTAATTGTTTAATAGTTTTAACAGCTCAAATAAATTGTTTACAACCACTTAAAAAGTTAAGTAAATTCAAGGAATCGAATCATCTTTGAATTTTTTACAATGTAATCTAACGAACAATGTCTGCTTAGTATGACATTTTAATTAATTTTTTTTTTTTTACATTAATGATATTAATAGACCGATTATTTGGACGCTGTAATGTTTTGTACATTTCTGCCTCTCCATGGTGTGAAAATCATGCAGTAAGTGTGCTAGTTGCCACATTAATTCATAAACACTGTGGATCACAAAAAGTGGGCGGGGTTTTACCGAATAGACCTGTCAGCACTTAAGCCAATGGCAGAGAACACCGTACATGATCGAGTGGATTTCTAAGCCGCCACTTACTTTGACCGCTCACTCTGTCTCTCCATCACAATAAACTCAAATCCACGGTTCTTATAAATTATCTCTTATTGTTTTTATGTTTGTTCATCCTTTGTTTTTGTTCAGTGGTATTCCTAAGGACTGTATCGAAAACAGTCATCACTGTCAAAGTGAGAGAGGAGCCAGACAGAGTCCCTCAGCTGAAGCGTTTAGTAACAACGAGGAAACAGCACCGGTACAGTGTGTTTTTCACAAAGGTGGATTATGGAGAAGTTGCCTATTCAATTCTAAAACAATTTCCAGACTAGATGGACGTGCACAAATCTGTCGGGATGCTTGAAGAGTCATAGCGAGGTAAGCGTTTCTTTTACAGTGAACAGTAGTGGCAGCAGTATGCGCTTTTTCCATCAGCGTTGTTTTATAGCGTCTGTTTTGGTGATTAGAGTTGTTTACGAGCAGTGTGTGTTTGACCACTGGATGCTGTTGTGAAGCGAACGCTTACAAAAAGTAAAGACCGCAAATTTATCATTAATATTATTGTTGTTGTTAAAGTCTATGAAGGAATATTACATTTTTATACAATACAATGTTGTTATTATAGTTCACAGAGTCTTTGTTGTATTTTATTGATGAAATTGTAATGTTAGTTAATGTATTTTATAACAAACAATGATCAATATACCTGTTAATGCAAATAAATCATTGATTTAATCGCTGTTGTTTAACTTAATAATGGAATATAATATATATTTTTTAATGCTAATTATTATACCTTACTGTGTCATTGGAATTTTTGTTGTATTTTACTGATGGAATTGTAAATAACGGGTGAATGCTTATTAATAAAGGATATCATTGATGGAGGGGATTAAAACAATAAAATAAAAATAACAATAAGATGACTGACATCCCTAGAAACAACAAATTGCTGTCATATGTTAGCATACCACAGTTATGGTCCATTAGTTAATGTTAGTTAATGTGTTTTATTAATCTATTATACTTTACAGTGCCACTGGAATTTTTGTATTTTACTGATAAAATTGTAAATAACAGTTGAATGCTTATTAATAAAAGATGATATTAACGAAGGGGATTTAAACAAACAACAACAAAAAAAAAATTGATGAGTGACATCCCCAGAGACTACAATTCATAGTCATAGATGAGCATACTACAGTTATGGTCCATTCATTAATTTCAGTTAATGTGTTTTATAACAAACAATGATCAATATATCTGTTAATGCAAATGAAGCACTGATATAATTGTTGTTGTTAAACTTTATAATGGAAAATTTAATTTTTATACAATGTTACTATTATACTTTACAGTGCCATTGGAATTTTTGTTGTATTTTACTGATGAAATTGTAAATAACGGGTGAATTATTTATTATTAAAGGACATTATTAACGAAGGGAATTAAAATAAATAAATAAATAACAATTATATGACTGATGTACCTAGAAACTACAATTCGCAGTCATAGATTAGCACACTACAGTTATGGTCCAATAGTTTATGTCAATTAATGTGTTTTATAAAAAACAATAATCAATATATCTGTTAATGCAAATGAAGCACTGATATAATTGTTGTTGTTAAACTTTATAATGGAAAATTTTATTTTTATACAACGTTACTATTATACTTTATTGTGCCATTGGAATTTTTGTTGTATTTTACTGATGAAATTGTAAATAATGGGTGAATGCTTATTAATAAAGGACATTATTAACTGAGGTGATTAATAAATAACAATAATATGACTGACATCCCAAGAAACAACAATTCGCAGTCATGTGTTAGCACACCACAGATTGGTCCATTCGTTAATGTCAGTTAATGTGTTTTATAACAAACAATGATCAATATTCTTTTAATGCAAATGAAGCACTGATATAATTGTTGTTGTTAAACTTTTTAATGGAATATTTAATTTTTATACAATGTTACTATTATACTTTACTGTGCCATTGGAATTTTTGTTGTATTTTACTGATGAAATTGTAAATAACGGGTGATGCTTATTATTGTTATTTAGATGACTGACGTCCCTAGAAACTACAATTTACAGCCATGAATTAGCGTACCACAGTTACGTAATGTAATTTGTATTTATACAGTGCACTTGTTGTGTATGGCCATATACCCAAAGTACTTTACAATCATTAAGGGGGAACTTTCCACATTATTATGGTCCACTAGTTAGTGTCAGTTAATGTGTTTTATAACAAACATTGATCAATATATTTGTTAACGTTTGTTAAAGAAATTAAACATGTTCATTAGCCTATCATTTAATTTTAGCTCACGGCGTATAAGTTAATGTTACCACACTCAATTTAGGATTTTAAAAATGCATTTGCAAATGTTTATAAACTGTGATGAATAAAGGCTGTACAAGTTTACTCACACATACAGACCAAATTTTAAGTGTTACCTTTATTACTGCCATTGAAACCATTTTAAAATAGTGACAATATGCTAGTATGTCCTGAAACGATTTTTGTAACATTTTTGTTGGAAGATGTAATCATTCCCTACCCTAAAACCAACCATAACTGTAAACTATTCCCAAAATCAGAAGGGAATAATAGTTTGATAACAAACTTGTAGAGGTGCATAAACCTAACCTTAAGCTTATAGTTAACATAAACATAACATATTCTTTAAATTCTGATTGAAATGTGGTTCCAGGATGGTGAACCAGCTGTTCTTTTCAAATCTTTTATATTTTTTCCAAAATTTCAAATCCTTCACATTTTTGACATGCTGTCAGACTAGAAGTGCTCTTGTAGAGCAATCCAGTTTATTGCTTCAACAAAAGAGCAGTTTTTTTTAGCAAATCACACTTCTTTTGTTAGTTCTAAGAGGTTTTGCATTGCACATTGGAGTCATTTTTTAATGGAACTCCAAAGCCAAGGTTTTTGAATTGAATGAAATCGTTAACATTACAATTGAATGCA